>NW_019239910.1:35507-66416 GCF_002742605.1 Olea europaea var. sylvestris
AATTTGAAATATGAAAACCAAATTTGGATCCTAATAATATATCTATTGTTAATAGATGGATCAACATTATTTTTTAAAAATGCTTTAACTTGAGTATTATCAGTTCTGATCAAGAACTTCTTTGGTAATAAATAATCTTCATATTTTTGAACTCCTCTTTTTACAGCAATGAGTTCTTTTCTATTCGTCTCATATCTTGTTTCAACTTCTTTGAATGTCCCTGATGTATAACCTGCAAGTATCTCAGGGCAACAACAATCTTTTTCACATTTATATTCTTTATGATTCTTTTTAACTTTCAGCACTGCTCCCCAGTAGTAATCTGAAGCATCAGTTTCTAGGATAAAAAAGTCTTATTCTTGAGGTATTACAAGTTTGGGCAATACCTTTAATTCTTCTTTTACCTTTCTTATATTTTCACAGTCTTGCTCTTCCCAAGACCACATTATATTTTTTCTTAATTTTGGAAGAAAATAATTTTTCAGTTTGGCACAATTTTTAATGAATCCTTCAGCATAATTTAATATACCGAGGAAGCTTTGTAATTGTTTTTTATCTTTGATTTCTTCAGGAAATTCTTGAAGCTTTTCTCCAATATGGGATTGCAATTGCAATTCTCCTTCTTTTATAAATAATCCTAAGAATTCTATTTCTGTTTTAGCTATCTCAGCTTTTTTTTGAGAAAGTGTAATACCATGTTTTTTCATAATATAACAGAATTTTTCAAGATGCTCAATATGTTCATCAATATTATTTGAATGAATAAGTAAATCATCTACGTATGCAATACAAAAATGAGTAATTGGTTTGATTACCTCATCCATTCTTCTCTGAAATATCTGTGGTGCATTTTTCAACCCAAATGGCATTACATTCCATTCGTATTGTCCTAAAGGATTGGGGGTACTAAATGCAGTTAGTGGTTTACTTTCTTCTGTAAGCATGATTTGCCAAAACCCTGACTTACAATCAAATTTTGAAAATATCTTTTTGTTTTGTACTTGTTTAATAAGGGTATCTTTATTTGGTAAGTAGTATCCATCAAACTTGGTAACTTCATTTAATTTTTTGTAGTTTATAACCATTCTGGCTTTTCCTCTTTTTATCTCACTATGTTTTCTAACCATAAAGGCTGGGCTACTATGTGGACTTTTACTTGGCCTAATCAATCTGGCTTCTAGCAATTCTTTTATCTGGTTTTTAAATTCTTTTTGATCATCAACACTATATTTCATAGGTTTAACCCTTACTATAGTATCTGAATTAGTTAATTCTATCTTTACCTTTACTTTATCTGTATTCCATTTTTCTAATGGATTTTCAGAATATGTTTCAGAGATTTCTCTTTTCAATTTTTCTAACCTATTTTCTGTTGTCATTTTTAATACTGTAATTGGTTTAAATTTTTCTGTACTCCAACATCCACCACGTTGGGTTGAAGAACTCTGATATTTTATATCTCTATATGCAATTGTAACAGTTTTATTTATTTTTGGTGTAAATATTTTATGTGCACAAGGTGTTGTGAACATATATTTATCAATATATTGTGTAAATGGCGCATATTTTAATAGAAAATTTTGTCCTAATAAAATATCACATCCAATTGTGGTTGACATATATATTGTATCAACAAATACTTCTCTAAAGGAAATTAGAAAAGGTACTTGAGTAGCATACTTATTGTATATTACTTTATTTCCACCTGCTGTTGTAGCAGTTACTGTTTTCTTTGAATTATATGTCCAGTATTCTGATGGCAGTACATTTGGTAAGCAAAGGCTTATTGTACTTCCTGTATCTAAGTAAGCGTGAAATTTAATTCTACAATAATCTTTTTTATTGAGTGTAATTTCAATATATGGGCTCATGGGATTAGTACTTATTATTCTTTCCATGATAACAATGATTTCATATTTTCTTCTATTCTTGGAGTGATAATTGGATTATCGTCAACTGTTATTTTCAAATATCCTTGGCAGATTTTATAAGGATTATATTTCTCAAGAAAGTTCATTCCTAATAGAATAGGTGAACGATCTACTCCATATAATTCATCTTTATATAGAATTATTTCTTTAGTATATTCTTTCTGATCCTCTCCTACAAGTATAAGAGGAAATTTAACATATTTTCTTATTTCAAGATTATTTCCTAAATAATCCTTAAATATATATGGTTCTGGTATTTCAAAGTCTATTAGATGATTAACAAACTTGGCATTTACATGACTTTTATCTGCTCCAGTATCTATAAGGACAAGAAGATTTTTCTTAAATCCTTCTTGGTTTACATATCTTGTCTTAATGTAATATTGTGAACTTGATGGTTCAGCAATACTTAAATTTTTAAGTCTGCTTATCCTAGACTCTTGTTTAGAGGGAAATCTTGCAATAAGATTGTCTCCTTCTAAGCTGACACTATTTCTTCTTATTAATTTTCCTTCAGAATTAATTTCTTTTGCTTGTTTATGGAAATCAAGCATTATTTGTTCTGGTATCGTAACTTCATGTTCTTGATATTTCCTAGGAGGTATGTATTGTGCTAATTCCTCAAAATCTTTATGTATGATTATGTTATCAATTATTTTCCTTAAATTGTGATGATGGCTAGTACTAATAGCCTTACTTCTTCGTAACATCTTTAAATTTCCAATTCTATAGTATAGATTGAAACTTTGATCAATATTTTCATCACTCAATGATATGGCATAATTTGGTTTTACTGTGAATATTATCTTTTGATAGACTAAATTTCCTACAACTGTTCCTAATAGAGCATCTATAGGATCTTGTAAGATTCTATTGTGCATACAGTATATTTCTATTGGTATATTCATACCTTCTCTTAAAAATCCTTTTACCATTATTTGGACTCCTCCTAATTCAATACATTTTAATTTGTTTCTTACATTTTCTGGAATTTTAGATAGTTTTTGTTTTACCCATTCTTTTGTGATTATAGGAATTCTTGCTTTTCCTATAGTATCTTCTATGTTGATAGACATTTTTTTATAATTCATACTTACAATTGTTTTATTTACCCTTGGTAAAATTCCTAAAAATTCTTGATGGAATACATCTTTTTCTTGTAGATCTAATATCTTTTTAGTGATTTCTGCATATTTTTTAATGTCAAAAGTAATCTCTTGATTAATACCTTCTATAGAATCTTCAACTTCTTCAGTTGTTTCTATTTCTATTTCTGATTGTTGTATCTCTTGGTTCATATATACTATCTCCTCATAATCTTCTTCTGATGAAGATGTATTTAATTCGTAAATACTACTACATTCACTGCTTAAATCTTCAAAATATTCAATTGGTTCTATATCACTATCTTCTTGGAATTTTTCGTAAATTCTAAGAGTTTTTATATTTTGTTTATCTTTCTTTTTAGGACATTGAGGGACAATATGTCATTCTTCATTACAAATAAAACATCCACATTTTTTAATGTTTCTTGGTTTAAATTTCTTTATCCAATTTCTTTTCTTGAAATATTTTTTATGTGGTTTAAAATTTCTTTTATTGAATTTTTTATAGTTTTTGAACTTCCTTTTATATTTCTTATATGGTTTATATTTCTTCTTATGGCATCCAAATTGTTCAACTTGGCCATTATCTTTATAACAACATAATGAATTCTTTCTTATTTTATAAGCTTTCTTATTTTCTAGTGCTTCTCTGCACCACATTCCTATCATTCTTCTTGTAAATTCAATTCTACTTCCAAGACTATCTATTTCAACTCCTTCCTCTTTTCCTAGAGGTAGTAATTTCTCATATTCTTTTAGTAACTTGATTCCCCATGGGAATGGTAACTTGGTAAAATAAGACCTTAAAATAGGTTTATTTTCCTGATAGTCTCCTTGATTAAGTATATAGTATAATTCTTCAAATTTACATGTATATCTTTCTAACTCACACATATCACATATCTTTAAATTTTCCATTAAAATCATTCCTTGGTTATATTCATCTTGTTTTCTTTCTTCTTCATTAGAAGTATGCCTATCTCCTAGAAATTCTGTTCTTAAGATCTTTTCAAATCTTTTTAATATTTCCTGTATGTTTTGTTCATTTAAAGTATTCCTATTGTCTAATACTTCAGTTCTATTTGTTCCATATTTTATTCTTCCTTTGATAATTTCTGGTAACTTTCTCCACCATTCAAACACAATTCCTCTGAATGTATGTTCTATAAATCCAAAAGCTGTATATGTTTCCCATTTATTAAATTGTATAGCTAAATCTGTACTTTTTATCCATGTTTCAATAGCTTTATCTTTATCTACACAGTCTAAATCTAACCATACTCCTGTTGTGTGGATTGGTTCATTATAAGATTTCATTGGGTTTATTTCTTTTATGGATTGTTTTCTTACATTTCCAGTGTATCTCTTCTGTATTTTTCTATATTGGTTAATATCAGCCTTATCAGGTATTGGGGTACCATAAGGATAATCTTGTTCTTCATCACTACTAAATTCTACCTTTATATCATGACTTGAGGATGGATTAGTATTCATCTTTATATTTTCCATTTTTTCAGTTAATTCTTTTAACTGTTTTTTATATTCTTCATACTCTTCACCTGTTGATTCTAAGAATTTTTGTTCTATCTCTTCTACATTTGTAATCATATATTGGTTTTCTTCATGCTTTTTTCCTTTATTATTTTCTTTTTGTGTTGTCCTAAAATCTTGGGGTGGATTAATTATAATCCTATCTTTTCCTCTAAGGTTTTTATCTAATAGGGCATTTCCTATTTGTAGATTATGTTCTAGATTCTCTAGTCTTTTATGTATATCCCCAAAATTTTCATTTGTAGTATTCTTAGGTAAATAAGGATAACTAGGTTTTTTATGTTTTTCGACTTTTTTCAAAAATTCTTCAATTATATTTTCTTCATCTACTATATTCATCATAATTTTTGGTTCGTAACATGGCTCTGATACCATTTCGTCGGAGTGTGCAACGGAGGGGTTAATATTTTTAAGCCAATTAAATTCTTCATAAGTATTTAAAATATCACAATAGAATTTATAAAATTCACTATTTTTTACCAATATTTTTTCTTGAATAATTATGTTTAATTTTTCAATTCTCCTTCTTAAATTAAGAATTAATTTATATATATCTTTTTCCATTTTGATTGCTTCATTATCTATGGAATCATTTTTATTTTTTAATTTTGGGTCTAAATATTCTATAAAGAAGTCTTTCAGATCTTCTTCCAAATAGATTAATTCGTTTTTTGTAGCAGTTTTTAGGTCAATAAAATTTTGTATAATATTTGGATCTAAATTTATTAAAGAATTTTGATCTATAATTCTTTGAGGACTTATTTGAAGGTTTTTAGACATTGAGTAGCTTTGGTTGCAATTTCTCTGTTAAGGGTATTTTTGGAAAATTGATTATTTGGAGACTAGTTTTCAAATGTTTTTATTTCTTAGACTAATTTGGAAAATCTTCCTCTTATTTAAGCTATTAAGCTGTATTTCCCCTCTCGTTTGTCTCCATTTACACTATGTTGTGTTATTTCTGTCAATTTCTCCAAGTGTTCATCTGCATGAATCTAGACAAGTCGGGGATTTTTTGAGAAGTCTTGTTTGGCTAAACTTCTATCTTTCTTTTTTCCTTTTTTTTTTTTTTGGTAAAGGGAAAGGAACAGGAGGGTGGTGGGAAGGTGGTCGTTTTAGCACTGACCTTGAAGGAAGATCAAAACAGTAGTAGCCAGCCGTAAAAATGGGCTTTCAGCATATCCACTCTCACTCGAGAGGTTAATCTCGTCATACTAAGAGCATGGATAAAAGATTTCAATAGACAATTATTTTGTTAGACCATCGACTTCTTTTGTTAGAAATGTAAAGTATAAGTTTGCAGATTGAACACAATAATTCCTCTGTTTATCTGATAGAGCAAGACAAATTTGGCTAAAAGCTAAACTTCAAGAAACTAAAACTGAAATTGAGAAAGCAACACACTGTACTAATTGTATACTGCAGATAATAATAGCTTCATGAGTAAACATCAATATTGGTGTGAACTCAATAATGTAAGAAGAACATAAGAATTTACATAATTCCATGTCATAGTGGCAAATCTACATTCACGATAGAAGAGAGATTGTATTGTATTCACTTATATTTGAAGTTTACAATGATACACATATATAATCACATTACATAAAGATTGCCTTATTAAGGATAAGACAATCAATGAAAGAAAAATAAATCATGAAAATATTTCAATTGTGGTCAACCAAATCACCCACAATATATTCCCCAACATTACCAAATACAAATCACTCTATAATATGTTCTTCAATATTATCAAATATTCTCAAATATCTTCAAATATCTCTCTTCTCCAACACTCATCTTCAGGTTGGTGTGAAAATATAGCTAGAGCCCAACTTGGACTATATCTCATGAAATTTGACAGTAGGTAATTCTTTGATGAAAATATTAGTAAATTGTTGACTTCTACAAATGAAATATTGCAAATAACATTGGCTTGTACATGTTTTAGTATAAAATGACAACCAACTTCAATGTATTTTCTCATCTCATCAAAAACTGGATTGGAAGTAATATTAATAGCGACGTGCTATTTATATACAAATATCTATGTGGGTTCTGACGAGCCAAATCCCAAATCTTTCAGCAAAGAGTGAAGGCAAACAATTTCACTTGTAGTGGAAGCCATTGTTCGATATTCATCTTTAGAACTGAAGTAAGCAACAACATTCTGTTTTAGTCCTCTATCTCACTAAGTTGCCTTCACTAAAAGTGTAAAACTGTGTTGTAGATCATTTATCGATAATACATCCAGCCTAATCTACATCTTCATATGCAATATTAAAACTAAAACAATGACCATTCTTATGCATTAATATACCTCTTCCAAGTGACCCCTTGTGATAGTGCAAGATTCGATTGATGGAATCCATGTATAACTCGTGGCGAATGCATAATATTGCTGACTAGACTAATAACATATAATATGTCGAATTGAGTAATTGTAAGGTAAATTAGTCTGTCAACAAATCTTTGAAATTCGCTTACATCAGACATCGATTGATGGTGTTTTCTGTACAAATTTTCACATATTTTTTACTATCTTCATTTTCTTATCTTGTCTAAGACAAGTATTGGAAGTTTAGGAGAGTTGAATAGAGGTTGAGGGAAGTTGTGAGTTCAAAATTTATTCAAACAACTCCCTCAAATCTACTCTAAAGTCTATCAGTTGGGTCATCCCATATTGACGATCCATGACTCTTATTTTTCAACATCTGCGAGTCGTGTATCATGCACTTGACCCGTAATAACAAATATCGCACTTTAGACCATTCTTAAGATCTATCTCAGAAAAATTTATACAATAAATAGATTATTCGACCAACAAGTACATATTAGAATTCACGGCACTATAAACATGTTATGAATATATAGTAGCTCTATTAAAAGAACGTTATATCTCAATATACCTCAAAGTAATTTTCCAACACTAATTCAATTATTTCCTATCCCATCTCTTGAATATTTATGGAATATACTTGAACTTCAAACTATATCCTCATATTTACATTGTTTTTCAAACCTTATATAATTAACTCAATTGCCCCATCGGTGAATACAAATAGAAATATTGGTCAAAATAAACTTTCTTTTCTACCCGAATTCTTCAACTTTATATCAGTTGTTTTCCTAGACATGCCCCCTGAAACGGAATCAATTATAGTTATTGGTAACATGTTAAATAGAAACACTGAAATAAAATCTCGAGAAATGGTCAAAAGTTATAATGGCACATATGTGAGGTTATATAAATCTCAATGTCTCACAAAATGAGGAAGTATGGATCTATTCACTCATTCACACGTGGTATTAATATGCACTACAATATTTTCTCTCCCTCTTAAGATGTATGTCATATTCTTTAAAAATAAATAAAATTGTACATATCCTAATTCAACTATTCCTAGTACCTTACTTGAGTTCTCCTTATATTCGTTCATCTATGCAATCTCAAAATGAAAACTCGATTTGACTAATAAACATGTTTACTAGATGACATTACCCATTTGATTACTTATATAATCTCATCTTGATGTTTTATTAGGGTGATCGGATCACGTATACAACATAATCATTCGGTCTCATCTCATCATATTCTAAAATCGTCTTGGGCAATTGCTTGTGTGAATGAGAAAAGCTTGACATGTTCAACATATTTTTATATGTGCATGTAAATTATTATCTAATAATCACAATAATTTAATAAAATTATGAAACCAAAATTGTTCATCTCTGGGCATTCAAAATTCAATCAAGAGTTTTTAGATACACAAAATATCATAATCTATGCATTTCTAGATATCCAACATCACCAACAAGTATATCTCTAGATATCTTTAGAATATCACGATTCCCATTTATACAGAATGGTAAAGAGGCCCTTATTTATCAATATTTTCTTTTGGTCAATTGTTGAATAAAATCAACTGATAACCCTATTTCGGTCTGGTCGAGTATGGAATGAACTTATAAACATGGAATCGACTCGATCATCAGATTATAAGTTCATAACCCTAGCCCATTCCCGATTTGAATTATCCGGAGAATGCCTTATGTATATATCAAAAAGATGGCCAATCAAACCTATTTCTCGATTCAATAGAAGCTCAAAGAGGTGAATAGGGTCCCAAATAACGAGGGATATGTAAAAAGCAGGTCCGATCACGCCTATTCCTAATCAATCATTTGCGCAGATATGACGTGCAGAAACTTTCAATGCTAATCTTTATAACAAAAATACTATCGAGTGTTTGGTGCCATCATGATTTTTGAGATCTTCAAGATATGTGATGGTTGCATAATTATCATAAATTTCATATTCTCAATTAGTATTATTAAATGCTCAATACATCTATATCAAACAATTTCTTGTTTTGCCAAAATATTTACTACAAGATTTGCTTCTTGTTACTATATATAGCAAGAGTGCACAAGTCTAATAATTATTTGAGCTCATTTAGGTCTCTCCCTTCGTCAACATTTTGTATATCATTTTTTTTTAGTTATACGTTATTCCCTCTACAACAAATGGAATACTAGATAGCAACCATCAGGTGTCACAATATCATTTCTAATGATGACATTGATACATATTGACTAGATCCATATCATGACAAATGTTAGGACAAGTATACATCATAGCATACCTCAAACTCCTAACCATACTAGAATATGATTCTATGAATATTTGTATTATGAAGTCATTGGAAATATATGAAGACTCATTATCGTCTTTAAATATATGAGAACCAATAGAGCATTCTCCAACTAGAAACATTCTAATGTCTTTATAATACAGAAATCTTGTAACAAAGTAAAAAGGTTAGAATAGTCTTTTTAACATAAATTAAATAATTTGCTAAATCTAAGTCTTTCGTCTCAAAGATTGATGAAAACCATTCCAAAAATGACCTTAATATAATACAAGCTGTGACTTATATATATAAACCTGCAAGTCGATTCATGTAGATCTCATTAATCAATTCTACTTTTAAAACAAATAAAATATAGTCTCTAAATTTATTTGAAGTACTTTTAAAACAAATAAAATATAGTCTCTAAATTTATTTGAAGTAACTCTAATTTTAAACTCACTAGCTTAGGTGTACGTAAGTGCATCTAAGAAAAAACTTATCTCACTTAATAACTTGGGGTATAACCTTTTCTTAAAAAAATATTAAATATGAGCATTATCTATCATAAACTCATTAGTCTTCCACTTAGATTTCAATAACTTGAATATTCGAAAATAACTTAATGCCTTAGAACTTTCACCACATTCCAGATTTGACTAAATTCTCTATTCGCTTTAAACTTCACTCACTTTCCTCAATTTTTCATCTTTGTACTCAAATAAGTAAAATGTTTTCTAAACTAAGAATATACTATATTCTGTATATTGTCTAAAACTACTTGTATCAGGCTTTCGAATAATGAGTCAGAGAGTGGAAAGATGTTAACTTGGACATTTATGTTGTAATTCAGATGGTGATGATGAGGTTAACTTGGACATTTCAATCTCTAATTCTATGGAAAATTTTTATTGTTCAGAGAATCAATATTTAAATACTATATATTTTAGCTTGTAAATGCTATGATCTTTTTCTTATATGGATTTCAATGAAATTTATAAATTGCAAAAATTATTTATTTTCAAAATAATTAGTAGACAAGCATGATTTTTATATCAAGTCAGCTTTTTTAAATAAGCAATTCTTTCAAAATTTAAATTCAGTTAAATCTTTTCATTAGCATATTATAACAATATTAAATATTTCAGAAAATGTAAAATTAATTTTAAAACCACGAAAAATTATCAGGTGATTACTTTGCTCCGCACTGATGTGAATATGTTTAACAATGTATGAACACATTATAAAAAGGTCTTTGGAATCCACTTTCATACTCACATAAGCTTTGGACATTTTACCAAGGTGCTTAGCCCTTTAGTGGGAACACTACGCGTATGAAAAGAATTTCAAATTGCAGTTGCTAGATTATGAGTAGTCTTGCTATGTACATTGAAATTAATCGATACATGTGTACAATTTTTGGGTGTGATTTTTTAATATATTATAGTTTATTTAGTATACAATATAAAGACTTCAGTTATTGTAGTATAAGATGATTGTTTTACTCAGATTTTTATTGATACTGCCAATCAAAATATTTATCCTTTTCAGGAGCTTTATTAGAATCAAGTATAAACGATTTTATGATTTTCATTATTTATGATTTTGACAGTGAATATCAGACTTTAGAATTGCTAAATGTTATAATAGTATATAAATCAAATTTTTTAATAAATATGTATAAACTAGAAATGTATAATTATTTGTGAACTCTCTGCTCACTTGGTCACGTACTCATAATTATTGTTTATGAATTGATCACAAGATAATGAGAATAATAAAATAAATAAGAACAAGATAAGAATATCATGATTTGTGAAAATTCAAGGTGGGAAAAAACCACAAGCAGAAGAGAAAAATTCACTACAATCAATAATAATTATATTTACAAAATCAAGATCTCAATATTCACAATTAAAATCTAAACTCTCTAGCTCTCAAGATGTTATTGAATGTAATGGAAATAATACAAGTCATGACTTATATATAGAAACTCTAGAAATCAAGTTGTAGATAAATAGGAGTCTAAAAAGAGTCAAAATACGAAATGGACCTAGGCCAAATAACCCTATCGCTCGAGTTATGGGCTAGTACTAGACAGATGACAGCTCCACCACTTGAACATTAGGTGAGCGACAAGTCTCGGAAAAAATATGCAGGCATCGCTTGAGTGGCCAGCTCGTGAAAAATGAAACGACTTTTCTTCTCGATCCATAATTTTGATCTCTTCAAGCTGTAGTAGTAGTTTCAGTCCAAAAAGTCTTAAGCAATCCAGAATTTGAAAGCATACGACAAACACTTTTCATCAAAGTTTTACTCATTCGTTCTGCTACACCATTCTGTTGAAGAGTTTCAAGCACTGTCAAGTGTCTCAAGATGCCTTCAGCTTTGTAGAAACTATTGAATTCATCTTAACAAAATTTCAACTCATTATCTATGCGTAGACGTTTTACCTGATTTCCAATCTTCTTTTTTCATAAATATTTTACACTCCTTAAAGGTTCCAAATACATCACTATTCTGTTTTAAGAAGAATACTCAAAGTTTCCTGAAAAAGTTATCAATCACTATCAACAACTAATAAGCACCTCTTTTTGAAGGTAACATGGTCAGTCCCCAAAGATCTGAATGGATATATTCAAGTGTTCCCTTCATGTTGTGTCTTTCTTTAGAGAATCTGACTCTTTTCAATTTCTCAAAGACACAATACTCACAAACTTCATCTTAGTGGTCTTTTGTACATCAAGAAGCCCACTTCCACTCAGCTCTGTCATATCTGCCTCACTTATATGCCCAAGTCACATTTGCTAAAGTTTTGTAACTTCCTTTTCAATCAAAGAAGAAGCAGAAACTGTCGCATCCCATGAAATTGTGGAACCCTACAAAATGTATAATTGTGTTAAGTTTTTTAGTCCCTTCATGACAACAAGAGTGCACTGATTCACCTTCACCGGTGTATTTATGACCCTTTGATTCAAGTATACTCAAAGATATGAGATTTCACTTCAATTCTAGAATGTGCCTTACTTCTGGAAGTGTTCTAATATCATCATAGAATATTATGATTTTGACTATACTAAATTCGACAACTTCGCAAGGCATGATGTTTTCCATAATCATTATACCTCTCGAACCTCTTTCTTATATTGTAAACCAGTCTTGGTTGGGACACATATGAAAGTATATTATGAATCAAGGACCCATTCCTCACAAGGTTTAGAACCCATGTCAAAAATTACAAGAAGCTCTCATTCACTTTACTCATCTCTGCAACATTAGCCTCCGCTGTGTTAACATGTTGATTTTCTTTATCAATAGCATTAGCAGCTTTACTTCTATTTTTCAATGGAGAGCGATTCACTCTGATATGCCCATTCTTCTTATAGTAATGACATACTTTCTCTGTATGTCTGGATTTTGATCTATCCCTTATATTCCTACTAAGATTCCTATTTTGATTTCTCACACGAACAACCAAGCCTTCAGCCTCACACCCAGATCCACTTGCAAGATACCTCATCTTCTCATTCGACAATAGAACATCATATACATCATCCATAGTGAGAGTATCCTGATCATAGAGAATAATATCTCTAAAGTCACATATGATACAACAGTAAACACAACATTAATGCCAAGTCCTCATCACCATATTTAACCTCCAATGTCGGTCACAATTTCTTTTAAAATAATTAAGTGATCATCCAATGGTTTATCTTTTGACATCTGGTGAGAATACAAGCAATATTTCAAGTATAACTTGCTAATCAAACTCTTTGTCATACAAATTTGCTCAAACTTCAACCACAACACATCAAACATCCTGAAGAATTTGATTTTATAGAAGTAGATGACTTTGAAACTGGACTTCAAGATCACTATACTGCCTTTTATCCTGTGTCCAATTTAAAGTTATCTTATCAAAGCCAAGTAAGACTTTCTCTAAATTTATTTGCGCAAGAACTGCTCGTATCGTCACTTGCCACAAAGTAGATCTCGTATTTCAATCTAATAATGAAATATCATATTTCATTGTTGTTAGCGGAATAATCACCTTGCTAAGTTTTATCAAAATCCTCACGAGGTAAACCATGAACCATAGCAAGGTTAAAATTTGGATGTGACTCGAATTCTTTGTTGAAAATAATTGAGAGTTCTAATTAAAGCACACATTAAAAGAAATTCTATTTGAAATACTTTTGGAATCCTATTCGAGAATTTATTTGGCAAATTCTAGTTGAAATTCTATTTAGAAGCCCAATTGGGAGTTGAAATTTGTATTGAAATTGAAGCGATCAAGATAAGAAAACTTTTGGGCATCTACTTCATCTACAACTCTACTCCTAGGTCTTTAATTATTCCATATATATAATTGGCTTTTCATTATGATTTAGTAAGAAGTTAGAAACATTGTAAACACATGATCTATGTATTCTTTCTCCATATTATAATAATATCTACATTCTCTGCATATTATTTTATTCTTGTGTTTTTGTAATCAATTACTTCATATTGTGGCTTATTCTCTTATTTTCTCCAATATTTTGGTATTGAATTAATCCGATATCTTCTGCTTTTCATAACAAACTAGTATCATAGCTATTCCACTTTCAATAAAGTGGTTTCAAATCTGGTTTAGATTCTAACAATTGGTATCAAAGTTATTGGTGTTGAAATTCTTGGGAAGATCGAGATTTTGATCAAGTTAATATCTTAACTTGATCTTTCTGATGGCAATAATGAAATATGACATTCCACTATTGGATCACAATACAAGATTCTTTTTGTGGCAGGTGAAGATGCAAGCATTACTTGCCCGAATGGATTTGGACAATGCTTTGTTGGGATTTGACAAGAAGTCCACAATTTGGACTATAGAAGAGAAACAACGGAGGGATCAAAAGCCCCTATCTCAAATACATCTTCATCTTTCAAATAATATTCTTCAAGACGTTTTGAAGGATAAATCAACTGATGTATTATGGTTAAAATTGAAGTAATTGTGCATGACAAAGAGTCTTACTAGCAAATTGCATTTAATTCAATTTTTGTATTCTCATTATATAACAGAAGGTACATCTCTTGAGGATCACCTAACTGCTTTTTAAGAAATCGTCGCTGATTTGGAGAATTTGGAAGTCAAATATAATGAATATGAACTGGGATTGATTTTGTTGTATTCATTGCCCGCCTCGTACATGTCTTTTAGAGACAAGATACTATATAATCGTGATACTCTTACCATCGAAGAACTCTATGATGCTCTATACTCAAAGGAGAAGACGAGGCATCTTGTAGCATCAGGGGATCATGGAGATGGTCTCATTGTTCATAGTGGTCATTCGAGGGGCAAGTCAAAATCTAACTTCAAATTTTGTAATTATTGCAAGAAAAAATGGCACTTGGTAAACGATTGTTATAAATTACAGAATAAATCAAAGTCGATTGAAAAACAACAATTAAAAACCTTAGGAGAAACAAGTATTGCAGAATATTCTAACAGTGATAGATTTACTTATTTCTGACCACAACTCCAAACCTGATGAAGCTTGGATTTTGGATATAGTTTGCACTTTTCACACGTCACCCAATCAAGAATTGTTTTCAACATATGAAAAAGATATAAAATGTACTGTGATGACCGATAATAATAAACTTGTCGTATAGCTGGTATTGGTCGTGTCAGAATAAAGATGTTTGATGTGACAGCTAGAACACTTGATGTAGTGAGACTTTTTCCAGATATGAAGAGAAATCATATCTCCTTAAGTATTCTTAATTCAAAATGGTACAAGTACAACATTGAAAATGGTGTCCTCAAAGTTATCGAAAGAGCCCGTGTTGTGCTAATAGGACATAGAAAATCCAATTTATACATCTTCCAGAATGATACAGAATTTTCAAGTAATCAACATATTTGAAGAACTCGGGTGAATTTAGAGTTTGCTTCTGTTCTATTAGAGTCTAATATGGGATCTTCTTATAAGAATACATCTCAGTTGAATTTTGAAAATATGGATAAATCCATCTTAGCAACCATTATGAAATTGTCATTGTATTAAATTGTTAGAAATAGACCAATTTTGGCCATAAGATTCCACATAGATACAATTCTATTGATTTTGTTGATGGGTTGAATGCGGTTAAGGGTGTTGATTCTAGTCAAGATCCTTCTTTTGATGCATTCAGCTGTGATTTTGTTACAAGGATTGTTTCGCCCCTGTTTGGTGGTTAATAGATCACTTTTGCCACTAGTTGGTGTAGCGAAGGTGGAGAAGATCGTTTATATTTTTCATTGAAGAGTTTAAGTTTATTCCTTGCAGTGAAAATTGTCTTCAGGTGGAGAATTTTTTTAATTTTTGTTCATTATAGTAGAATTCGTGTTAAGGTAGAGATTGTAAGAATTTAGGTGTGATTGAAAATTCTTCATTGGAGATAACTGAGAGTTCTAATTAATGTGTACATTAAAAGAAATTCTATTTGGAATGCTTTTGGAATTCTATTCGAAATCTATTTGGCAAATTCTTGTTGAATTTCTATTTGAAAGCCTTATTGAGAGTTGAATTTCATGTTGGACTTTAAGAGATCAATATAATGAAACTTTTGGCATTTTGTTTCATCTATAACTCTACTTTTAGGGCTTGAATTATTCCCTATATAAAGTTGGCCCTTCATTATGACTTAATAAGAAGTTAGAAATATTAGAAATATATGATCTTTGTATTCTTTCTCCATATTATAATAAAATATACATTCTATGCAAATTATTTTATTCTTGTATTCTTGTGGTTCATTACTTCGTATTATAGCTTAATCTCTTATTTTCTCCAATAATTTGGTATTGGATTAATCCTTTATCTTTCGATTATCATAACAAACTGGTATCAAAGCTATTCCACTTTTAATAAGGTGGTTTCAAATCTGGTCCGAATTATAACAATTTTGTTACACTTTTTCTTCATCTTGTAGTAGTTGAGTTGAGTAGCTTTGAAGCTTATTAATTTTTTGAGTTGAGCCATGTGACATAATCACATGAATTGGTTGTTTGATCATGTTGTCATCAACTTCTGGGGACAAGTAATCATTTTGATTAAAACTCAAGGAAAACCCAAGGCCACGAGCAAAAGCCATTCACAAAGTCAAATAAACTTGAGGCCCTGATGGCATGCATTGGAAGAAAGAACGGATAAAATTGAAGAAGAAAAAAGAAGTTAAAAATTTTGCTAATCAAGGTCCACTTCTACTGAGTAATGCATGGCAAACGTACACTATCAAATTGACTGCAATCTTTTTTTCAACTTTGAAGATCCCACCAAAGTATTTTCTACTGCAATCTATAGACGCCCTGAGTCCTATTAAATATATTAGTTTTATCTAAGGGTGGATTAATCATTTATTTATCTCTTTGTAAGGCTATTTAAACCTTTATTTTCTGTATTTTCAATTAATTCATCAATCAAGAAACCCTAGCCTCCTTTCACTTTTCTCTCCATGTTTTGTATTACTAATTTAACATGATATCAGAGCCACCATCTCATAGAATTTATTGATCTACTAGAAGAAAGTTATAAGAATGGTTATCGCTTTATTGCCGAGTAATTGCTTGGCTGCCTTTTTTTCCCCTATGTCTAAGGAATACATGCATGCATACATTTGTGTGTATGTGCATTTTACGGGGAGTGAATCACTGGCTCTTTGGATTTTATTTTAATTGGGTTATGATTTGTTGTCTTGCTATTGGTGTTATATATTTGTTCAACATTAATAAAAACCGGCGTGTGGAATGGAAAAAGGAATTGGAAGCCTTCTCTTTGGACCATGCGACCACACGGAAAGAGTCCATGCGGTCGCATGGTTTGGTGCCGAAAATCTCACGGGCATGATCACTTGAACCATGCGGTCACATGGTTGGTTTTGGTGACCGTTGTGGCCATTTTTCAGTTTGAATTATGGCAGCTTTTGAGATGTTTTTAGCAACCTTTCAACATGATTTTGGCACCAATTCGTGGCATTGATTATGGCCTATAGGCCATGGGTGATCAATGGAAAATATGAAAAATCGTATTACAGACACCTGAGAAATATTATTCTCTCATTCCACAAAACGAAAGTTGAAATCCTTTCTTCTTCCATATTCAAACCCCCTAGTGTTCTTCAAGTTTTGGAGAATCACGCATGTGCTTAAGCGTTCGATTCTTTACAAGGCTTGTTATAATCCTACAAACCGTTTGCCGCGTGACCCTTTAAGCACCAAATTATATTCGAGAGGGGGCAAATACAGTTTGAGGATAGCGATTACGCGTTCGAGCCTTCATATTCATTTTGATCTTCATCTTGTCTATTTCATCTTCTTGATATTATGGTTTTGGTTTATTCTCCATTTTCCTTGGTGATGCAAATATTTCCAACAATTGGGTATTGTTTAATTCTTGCAATGGTGAAAGCTCTAGGTCGGAGTTTATTTGTATGATTTGATGACAATGAGTTTTTCGGGAGATTGTTGAAGTTGGAGATTAAGTCAATGAGAAAGAGTTGGCTTGGATTTTTGTGTGCATTTTGGAGACAAGCAAGCACAATATTTTTGGCTTACGCTGATTCTTATTTGATTTTGATTTGGTAGTCATCTATTTATTTCCCAATGATGATTCTCTTCAGTTTATTATTGTGCAATTAAATGGGAAGAACTATTTTTACTAGAGTTATGTGATGAAAATTTTTTTGAAGGGCAAAAAGACACGTGGTTATGTTTCTGTCACCTCTATTAAACCAAAATATGATAAGGTTGTCAATTATGTGGAGTTGGTAAATAATTGGAAATCTAATGATTCAGAGATTATTACTTGAATTAATAATTCTGTTGTATAGTGGATAGGCACACAATTGGCTAAGTATGATACTGTCAAGGAAGTTTGGGAACATTTGGCTGGATTTACACACAATCTAATTTTGCAAAATAATATTAATTAGAGACAGATATTCACTCTCTTCAACAGAAAAGTATGAGATGACAGTTTTACTCTTATTTTTAGTATACTACAATTTATTCAGTGTACAAAATAAAGGTTTGGACTTATGGTATTACGATATGATACTTTTATTCAGATTTTTATTAATACTACTATTCAGAATCTTTACGCTTTACAGGTGCTTTATTAGAATCAAGCATAAATGATTTTACGATTTTCATTATTTACAATTTTGAAAGTGATTAATTAGATTTTAGAATTGCGAAATGTTATAATAATATATAAATCATTTTTTTTAAAATATGTGTTAACTAGAAAAGTATAATTTTTTGCGAACTCTGTGCTGACTTAGTTACATACATATTTTTCACACTTTTTCTTCATCATGTAGTAGTTGAGTTGAGTAGTTTTGGAACTTATTAATTTTTCGAGTTGACCCATGTGACATAATCAGATTGCATGAATTGGTTGTTTGATCATGTTGTCATTAACATCTAGGGACAAGTAATCATGTTGATTAAAACTTGAAAAATACCCCCAAGGCCTCAAGCAGCCATTTACAAACTTAAATAAACTTGATGCTCTGAGTGCTCGATAAGAAGGAATGGACAATATTGAAGAAGATAAAAGAAGTTAATATTTTTGTTTATTAAGTGTCCACTTTTACTGAGTAATAATGCATAGAAAACATACACTATCAAACTAACTAAAATCATTTCCGTCCTTGAAGATCCCACCAAAGTGCCTTCTACTTCTCATAGGCCATGACATTATCAGCCTGTTTGGGAGTGATTTTTTGGCCCAAAAATTGATTTTTTAACCGTTATTTCACTATTCCAGTCGTCAACAAGCTCTATATATACCAATAACATCTTTAAATTTTAGACAATAAAATATCCTATTTAGGGGGTAAATGAATTATAATTAAGAAAGAAAAAATAGGATTTTGGGATAAGAAATAAAACAAACTAAACAAAAAACCACGGAAACCTTTCACAGGTCACATCTCTCGAGTTATCTGTTCTGCAATTTGACTTTCTCACTAACTGTGAGGTTCTTGAATATATAATGCTATTTTACATGCTACACTTGCACCCGTCATAAAATATCACTTGGCATGTATTCAAGATACTCTATATATATATATATTTCAGCTTTTTCTGCATATTAAGGGTCTGAATAATGTAACCATCTATAGATAAAAAGAGCAGCAAAACCCACAAAACCTCAATAATTTTACCAAAATCAACCCATAAATGATGCAGTTCAAGATTCCCGTGTTAAATAAAATATAAAATCAATCATATCTAAGTATTAGATTAATTAATGAAAGAGCGTAAATGTAGATCGTGTAAAAAGACATCTTGATGCCAATCTATTGATCTGCTCCTCGTTACAGCAGCAATGTTTAGGTATGTACCGAAGGAAGCAGTTGAAGAATCACCTGTCAAGCGTATCCTGCGAAAACGAGGACCTATCTTGAAACTTCTTTGCAGAATTACGTTTAAATTCACTATATATCTGACAGTACCAACAATTTTCTTGAAGAAGTCTGATGGTGGAAAGAAATTTTTCCATTAGACTGCCTCAAGGAAATTCTCTTTGATAGACTTCCAATACCATTACTTAAAAACGTTAAAAAGTAATTGAAGCCCGCCCAAAGTTAAAATAAATACATTCTGATGGTTTTTAGAGATGCCAGCCAGACGAGATAATCCTGATGAATATCATCGTGGAAGAAAATTATACATGAGCTGCTCAACAAGATCTATACCAGAAAAAATAAGATTTATTAACAAATAAAAGGTAAATTAGATAACAAGATACATTATCAAAAGAAAGCCACTGAACTATATCTCGTCGCTACAATCTTACTAGTATCCATATCCTTTTACTTTATAAGGGAAGACGTCCCACTTAAGAAATAATCAACTTTGTGATGTATATACAACCTAATCAACTTCTCCAAAAATTTTCGTAGCTTTAAACCACGTAGTGATAGTGTAAACTCTGTCAAAAGGACCGTTAGAAGAGCTTCTAGCATCACAACAAGTATCACAGACTATTCCGCCATGTAATATTCTGATGCACACAAGGAAACCTTCTCAAGCTGTACTGGCCAATCTTCTCCGAGTATCCTGGGATTCGACTCCATCGCAACTTGAAAATCCGGCATTGACACAGTAAACGATCTATTTGGCTTCTTTACATATGTGGAACCCATCTTATTTATCACAGATACATCCTGATGGTTAACGTTATTGAGCAGCTGGTGTTCAGACCTCGAAGCAGCTAAATCCAGACAGGGTTTTATTAATCCCTTCAAAAACACATCCAGTCCATTGTTTAACAAGCCTGCGCAATCTTTTGAAACATTCAAACCCTCCGTCTTCAACTTCTGTTCCAACCTCTTCCTCAAAGAACTCGTACTCGGCAACTCCCCTGTTGTAAAGCAGGTCTCAGAAGGTGGTGATTCATTGAGCAATACCTTTCTTGTACCTCCTGCATTAAGAGAGATGCCGAGAGGAGCTCTAAGAGGGCTTTTACTATAAGTTTCGGGGCTTCCTGCAGATTGTTCCACCTCTTCACCATCTTCCACAGACGTAACCTCAACCGGAGGACGGCTACCCAAAGATAGCAACTCAGTAGCACTCTGCTGCTCTTGAAGCTTCGGCATTGTATCTTCACACACCACATTGTGGGTCTTCCCATGTGGCCCGAGAGGGCTTGGTCTGTCCTTGAACTTGCGATCTCGAGGGGTCGGAGTTCTCCCCTTCCTAGGAGATTGAGGAAACGTGTCTCTACAGATCGATTGAAGACTACTTCTTTGATACCCGTTCAGCACTTTAACACTCAGTGGAGCTTGAGCTTTGCCGCTTTTAGGTGGAGGTGTCTTGGCAACACTTGCATTCTTGATAATTGCTCGAATAAGTCCATTATGAAGAGAAATGTTTTCTCTCCCCAACAACCCAGTACAGAGCTTATCAAACTCTCTTTTGCTAAGCCTGAGACTTAAAAACATATTCAACAGATTGAAATATTTCTCCGCCTTCTGCCGACCAAGTCTCCTCTCAATCTGAAGTCTCAACTTTGAAGTATCTACTCGGAGACAATGCCCATCTACAGGCATTTCCGGTGCAGAATTCATTGATACCATAAAAAATTCAAAGTAATTTGGGAAAACAAGAAAAACCACAAACTCGATTTTCGTTTGCTCGATTTAAAACCCTAATTCTTGTCCATTTCCATCTGAAAGTCAACTCGATGAGCACAGTCAATAATGCCTGCTGATACACAGTGGATAACTAAATTCTGCGAAAAATAGCAAACACGTATACAAATCAAGCTCAGAAACAATTTAAATTACTTAATTTACAGGAAAGATTCCAGATTCCATACATCAGAGACAAGAAATTTAGCACACTGTCAGCTTAAATTAGCGAAATTACAATAAAAATTACCCTAAAAACCTTCAAGAATTATAAAAAAAACGCCCAGAAGATAAATTTATTGAATTTCAAGCGAATTTTCAGCTTATCATCAAACCTTTTTCTAAAATCTCAATCAAGAAACAAGAAAACCCATTAAAACAAACTAAATAAAACAGTAACAAAGAAAGAAAATAAAAACACCGACCTCATTCAATTAAGCAAACCAGGTTTGAATATCGAAGGAATTGAATTAACTTTTACAAATCGTCAACCTTTGGAGAGCAGAAGCGATCGAAGTTCGGGGTTGTTAGAGAGAGAAAGTAGGAGTGAGAAATTGCTTAGGGCATGTTTGGAAGGTTCTTCTCAAGTCATAGATTAGTCAAAAGGCACGTGCGTAAATTTATAAGTGTGGGAATCCGCAGTGACAACTGACTAGTGGCAAAATTTTGTGACGCTCAACTTATGTTTTTGTGTACGAGGGGAAAGGTTTTGTTTGGCTTTCTAGTCATTATGACTTGTCCGGAGTAACTACTAAGTACCACCGCTTTGAAAATCGGCTCGAGTCGGCCATCCAACTAAGAAATAGAGATATTTGCTCATTTCGACCATGAAGTATGAAGTATCAACAATTTTTGCACTTCTTCGTCGGAATATGCTCGATGGAGCATCCCCTAGATGAGTTTGATTAAATCTTTTTATTTTTTTTATTTAAACCTCCAAATTTTATAGATCAGCCCTCACGTATGGTGGAGGAATACCATGAATACAACTTCACATCACAATTTGACAAACTCAATGACAAAACTATTAATAACTTCGTACATATGGAAAATGATTTCCATTTGATATAATCAAGTTGGTGACTACCCCTGGAAGATTTGTCATATCATGAAAGACTTTCGTGTTTCCACTTCCACCTATTTTAGATAGTGCGTCTATAACTTGGTTTGCTTCCCGAACATTACTATGCGATTTTCGAATATGAATTCCCAAAACTCGTAATGCGATGCAATCAGACAAAGATAGCCTAGTTACCTTAGCTACATTAGCACATAGTACACCCATCATCACTTCACTAAAGCCCAAATCTGATCACAATTAATAGCCTAGAAAATCAGAAAAGGAGAAAAGCCAATAGTCATGCCTACTTGGGACGTCTTTGATGCCTTAGAGAACCAAAAGTTCATTCTTTGTCTCCAACCCATCGATGTAATGTGAGAGATGCCTATGGCCGTTGATATCTGTACCACCACAACATTTAACCTCAAGTCAGACTCCACTACCTCTACCAGGTTTGATAGCAGTCCTATACTAGACCAATTATCTTACCGTAAGTTAACATCTCCGCTTTTGATTTGCCACACCGAATTTTCAATTACCATAGGTATCAAATTTGCTATGCTCTTCTAGAATGGTGAATTCGAAGCTGATATCTGAATCTCATTGTATGATTTGTAAGGGAAATATTTTGCTTTTAGGAACTCCTGTTGTAGAGAATTTGAGAAACAAAATTTCCAAGCAAGTCTTGTTTTAAGAGCTACTTGTACTTCTGCTAAGTCTCGGATGCCTAAGCTTCCTTATGATAAACGTTTGGTAATATTTCCAAAGCTCACCCAATGTCGCTTAGCTTCGACATCTGCCTCTCCCAAATAAAATTTGAGATCAATAAGTGAATATGATAAACAACCCCTTTAGGTATGCACGTGACCGATAAGAAATGTATAGGCATGCTTAACAAGTGTTAATCTTCCTCCAACTGATAATAGTAAAAATTTATAGCCAAATATTTTCTTTCTCACCTTCATAACTAGCGGCTCGAAATGTCTGATACATAAATGGCTTGGAGATATCGGAACGCCCAAATAAGTAATTGGAAAAAGACCCTTGTGTAAAGTTACTCAGCTGGAGTGTTTCATTCTTTCTCGACAAGGATCCGTGCTTCGAGAAAAATATAGTTGATTTCCTATGATTCACTCTCTATCTCGACATATTTTCATAAATGGATAGGATCTCTACCACTATTTTAATAGACACTTTACTGCCATTACAAAGATAATTAGATCGTCAGCTTATAATAGGTGAGAGATACTAGGTGCTCCAACAGGAAGAGAGTAATTTCTAATGCGTTGCTCCAAACAAGCTTGTCATAGCATGCATGTAAGAGTCTCTTCTGCAATAATAACCAGGTATGGAGAGAGGGGATCTCCTTGACGGATTCCTCAGGAAGATTTAAAAAAAACCCTCGATAAGTACCATGCATCATCACCGAGAATGAAGGTGCGTCAAAACACCATCAATTGATCGAGAAAATTCTTTGCACTATTTGCTATCGCAACGATTTTATTGGATGTTGATATCTTTTTGGACGGTGTTTTGTACTATTTTATCGGATGTTGATTCTTTAATTTTTTCGATCAACTGACAGTACTTTGGATGGTTTATGTCCAAATGGACTTCAAGTGCATATTTATAAAGGTTGGAAACATCCGCTAGCACAAAATGAAGGATAGGGTAAAATACGCAAAAAATGAAAATGTTATGGACTGTTACTGCTATTTTCCCTTAAATTAATTAGATACGGATTTACCCGATTTTTCTTTCACGTCGTGTTAAGAGAAATGAAAGAGATTTTTTTTTTTTTAAAGGAATAATCCGGCTTTGAAATGTTGCTATAGAAATCACTGACATCGTAAAGATAATATTTAATATTGATAAAGATATCATGCTATATATGGTTAATTTAATTTTTATATTGTTTCACTAATTATTTTGTAGGCCAAATTTGTCACTTGGTGGTGTCTTACTCTAAGAAACTTGACAATTTTTAGAATTTCTCCGGATAGTTAGTAATTAATTGCAAGAAGAACACGTGGGGGTATATCGTATTTCATAAGTCATATATTACTGTATCACATACAACTAAAAAGTCATACGAATTGTTTTCAAAATAAGTAAATTAATTTTTTTAATATTAATTGATAAACATATTATTTAGCCCCTGTTTGCTAACATTAAAAAATATTATTAAAACTTAAATCAAGGTCAAAAATTAATTTTAATCACACATTTTATTGATCCCATAACTTTTTAATCATATATTTTTATCGATTTTTATTAAAATTTCCTATGAATCTGATTTTAATCTCTACCAAATAGAACGTAATTTAACTTTTTCATTTATTTGTTTATAAACTAGTTAGAAACTCAACTTCGAACGTATTCCCATTGGGAACATAGCACATGACCTTTCATTTCAGTGACGTTATTCGTGTTCCTAGAAGAGTTTTATATTTTAACACGTGCATTGTACATGAATTTGTAACATTATAATATATTTTTGTGTCATGTTAAAATTTTAAGATTAAATTTCACTTTGAATTTCCAACCTTTTGTATTCATGAAGATTTAATCAGCATTTAAATTTTGTCCTCTCTCCCATTTCCCACCTTTTATTTATCTATGGATGAATTCCATCAGATTCTGTCGTTAATCCAAATTTTTTATTGTTCTTGCACTTTATGCCAAGGGACAATTTCGCTAATCCACTTAAATCACCATCTCCTTCCTTCCAATTTTCCCCTCTTATTATATGTTGAGTTAGTGGTCAACACTTATTATTTCCTTCTTCTTCATGTGCTATTTCTCCTTCCTCTCAAGTTCTCCTCTCTTTTCTTCTGTATGTTGTGTCAACGGAATTCAGGATCTGCAGATATGGGAGTCGAATGGATCTAAAAACTTTTTGGATTGATGCCAAGATGATTCCTTGTCTTAATTTTATGAGTAATACTATTTTTAGTCACTCACTGCAGTAGTCACCATGTGATTTAATGTATTAATGTGATATTTTTTTCTCGTATATATCAAATTACTAATCGCTACATGTAAGATGACTGTGATAATGAGTGATTACAAATAGTATTATTCTAATTTTTATTGTTGAATGTTCTAGGGATCATATTGCCATACTTTGTGTTGTATGATCCACCTATGTGACCATCCAAATGAGGTACTTCCTAGGTTGTCGAGGTCAACACGTGAATTAGAAGCAACAAACTTTACAATACAATATGAGAAAGAAGATTACAAGATGAGACTAGTACAATTGAAGATGCGATTAGAAGATTTGAAGTTGAGAAAAGAACGCCACAAGGTTCGAATAGAAGGCTAAAATCAAAGAACAAAACATTTCATGCTTAGAAGAGATGAGTAGAAATGCCAGAGCCAGTGGACAACCATGCTTTATTTTTGTGTATACTGGGATAGTGGGATTGTCTATAGTTCGGAAACTATTTTTTAGGTACAAGGTTAATCGCATATGGTGAAATGGTCCTAATTATAAGCTTGCCACGATAATTTTAACATTCGAAATGAAGTCCATGCTCTTGTTTTGGATTACATCAGCTTTTAAAGGTTGGAGATTTAATATGTAAATGTGTTTAAAGGTTGATACCAGGGGCAGACTCAAGATTTTGCTTCAGTGGGGATGAGAATTGAGACAAAATTACTTTTAAAAAAATTTCAAATTAGAAGAAAAACGATAATATTCAAAACGTGGTACTTTTTTTGACAATTGTTCCTTATGACTTCTCATACTTTGAAAATGCCATATAATAGTCTTGTCATCAATTTCATTAAATACATCTTTTCGAACATACACAACTAAACTTTCATTCATCGATTGGTCTCCAATCCGATTACGCTGTCGATTCTTTACAATATGCGTTTAAAATATCTCAATATATCTTTCTACAAATTAACCAAAGCTTGCATAAATATAAAATATACCAACGGTGAAATGAAAAGCTAATAGATGAACATCAAGAATTGAGATTGCAAATAGCAAAGTTAAAAAATGAATTGCAACAAAGAGGGCAGCTGCGTAGGTAATACTAACAGGAGCAAAATATTCCATTATGCATTAATTCCAAATCAAGTTCAAATTGGTATAATCATCATTCATCAGACGCTATCCGTCTAACTCATTCCAGTGAGCTACTCAATTTCAATAAATAAAGAATAAACCCAGATAAATATAAGGTGAAGTCTCAAGGCTGCCACTCAATAGCACACTCGTCGTCTTGGTTGAAAGCAAACAAAGCGTATAATCAAGGTATTTAAAGGTTGAACCCCAATTTTGAGGGCCCATCACCCCTGGAGCATCGTGAGGCTGGTAAATCGCGGAATATGTCCCAACAGGTCAAGGAACAATAGTTTGCCCGTATACTGGTGTCCAACAAAGAGTTCAATTTCATATAAGCAAGACTAGGACTACCTCACTCCTATCATTTACGTTATGCCCAGTGGGCGTATAGTCAAGGTATTTACAAATACAAGGAATGGATCTAATGGTGAATCATCTATCTTTACTGGTCTAAAGGACGACTGGATGAAATTGGAACTCTCACTGACCTAATTAAATTACACATGACAAATGTGGAATTAAAACATGCATATTCTTAGTATTTAGTACAAATACCCAGTACCTTAAATCTGTATATGAGAGATTTATTAACTAATTTTGCTTCTTCAATCTTCTTCTTCCTCTTTCAAAATATGGTGAATCGGAGTCTGGAGATTGGAATGAAGGAATAAAGCTGAAGGAATCGCATCGTCGTTGCACACACGGGTTCGCTCGCACTTCGCAGGGTTAGAGAATTTGGGGAAGCCGGGAACTGGAAGGGAACGTTTGGGCATTTTTTACTTGGATTAAGCCCCGTTTGATCCCTATTAAATTTAATTACATGACATTCCATTTTTTTCTCTCCTATTTTCAACCATACAATCTTCCATAAAATAATAATACACGTAAATTGAAAAATTTTCCTTTTTTTTCAGCCATTCATTTTTTCTAAAAAATACTATTCCCCCCCCCCCATTTTCATTTTCAGGTAATGGGGGTCAAACGGGGGCTAAGTTGTCACCTAAATTGGTGTTTAGCACCAATGGTACTGAAAGGAGGTAATATTTACATTAGGTCTATTATTTGTGCTTTTATCAATTTTAAAATTAAGGGTCCAGTTGTTATTATGACTCGGTATAAAACTTATGGACCTATCGTCTTACATTAGTAAAAGGTTGGGGACCTATGATGACACGAATTTTAAGTGCAAATTTGGACATGTCGAGGATATTTCCAAAAGATTGTCTATTATATAGGCACACAAAGTACCAAAAATCTTAACATCACGACACATTAGAACCCCCAACAATAGTGTAATCAACATAATTAAGACAACCAACGAAAACAAGGCAAACCATAAGAAAATAACCAAATACCTTTCTGATCAAACAAATGGAATATTCAGTAGCAGTTTTGCACGCCAGTTTTCAAACCAATGCAACACAAAATGATTTCAAGCATCAACCCCAAAAAAAATAAAATAAAAAATAAAAATAAAAAGGAAGAAGAAGAAGAAGAAGAAGAAGGATAAATTATACTACCAAAAAGGAACAAATGTAGTTCCAGTTAACATTTTGACAAAAATAACATTATAGCATTTTCGGGGTCAATTTAGATCGTTTAGGGGTCCATTTTGGCGTTTTTCTGTTTTTTGTTCATTTAAGGGTATTTTTAGTCTTTTTTGAAGTATTTTAGTTCTATTCATATTTGTTTTGCTGTTTTCTAGTTTATTCGAATTTGTCTATCAAATTAGAATTTTGATTTGATTAGGATTCGTTTTAACTCTTCACATATTTGTTAAGGATTTGAAAACCCACATTCATTTTTTGAAATATAATATTTTAGCTCTTCTTATTATTTGGTGGATTCCAATAATTCTCAAGTCCGTTTAAATAAAATTCGTTGTTCATTTAAGGGTATTTTTAGTCTTTTTTGAAGTATTTTAGTTCTATTCATATTTGTTTTGCTGTTTTCTAGTTTATTCGAATTTGTCTATCAAATTAGAATTTTGATTTGATTAGGATTCGTTTTAACTCTTCACATATTTGTTAAGGATTTGAAAACCCACATTCATTTTTTGAAATATAATATTTTAGCTCTTCTTATTATTTGGTGGATTCCAATAATTCTCAAGTCCGTTTAAATAAAATTCGAGCAAAACTTGTTCATATATTATGAATTAATGTCCCGAATAAGTGTAGAAAATATGCTTATCTTACATGTAACATGCACATAGAAGAAATAGGATAAGGGATATTTTGATGAGTTGAGTCCATCCAAATTCAAAGGTCAACAGTATTGTTAACTGTGTAAATGACCAAAAACTCCCTTAAAAAGCCAGACCAATCTTCAAATGATTATATTCATCAATGTTGGGAATTTAACATGGGGAGGCAATGGAAAGAATCCAATTCTAGATTTCTTGCTTGCTTGTTGTTCATCATCATCTCTCTCTCTCTCTCTCTCTCCGTGTGCGTATTGGTACATTTTAATTTTAATATTAAATTTATTCATTGTATTTTCTCTTTAACAAGTTGTAGGCTTTGGAAGTTGGGAAAGTGAAAAGGTTGGAGGTTTGGGCTTAGATAATCCACACAAAAATTTACAAACATGGAATCCACGTTCATATCTATATCTCCTTACAACAGTAAAATCACCCTCAAACTATTCTAAATTTAATCGAATAATGTATATTGTAGTAATTTTTGGGCTTATAACATCAAGTTCTACTATTTCAACCTACAACCATATGAATCTACACACTACTTTATAATGCTAAACTAATTCATGTGAGCAAATAGTGTTAAGTTCACATCGAAAAGAATCAATTAATCTAAGCGTGTAACACATTTACAATTCAAAAATTAATCACATAATTTCAAATATATTATCCAACGGGGTTGCCTAACCTACACAAGCACACAATAAACAATTTTTTTTTAATTTTTTTAAAAATCTTTCAATTTGTTCAATTTTTATAATAAAGAAGTAGAAACACACAATCATACAAGAATAATAAAATTCAAAATTCAATATTTTTTCGCCCTCAAACTTAAAGTAAACATTATTCTCAATATCCTAAAGTATAATCTAGCACATGAAAGGCCTTAACCAGATTTTTGTATGATATTTGAGGTGATTTATAGGATCAGTTCATTTTATTCTTTGCTAGACTGCCTCTTACTTGATATCCATATACCTTTGAAAGAAAAAGGAAAACAAATATAAGAGTCCAAAAGCAATTTAAAAGAAATAAGGTGTCATGTATGATAACCAAAGTCCCTGGAGTTTTGAAAAATGTGCCGAATAATTTTCTACTAGCTTTCACTCATATATGATTTTCTTTTAATAGACTTACTATGGATTTTGATGACCCTCTTATTGAAACAAAAACATCCATATAGCTAATGCACTTTAATAGATTATATGCAATGTAGATTTGGAAAGCATAATAAATAAATGGGTAAGAGATTTGGTTGCCTCTCAATAAGCACTTAATTTAAAATCTTTAACCAAATGTTTGCACAAGTGCTTCATGGCACTTTAAATAAAGTTTTGGACGTATTGCTTAACTCGTTCAATTTGAATTTGTTCCATATTTCACAAGTCGTCCAAAATCGTACTTTTCCCTCTTGAATATGGTATGATTTGCCTAAATTACCTAATTCGAACTCAATTAAGAATACTTTGATCTGTTCGTCAATTTTAATCACAAAATCAATGAAATTTGAGGTTTGCATGCTACGCCCATCTTCTTCGAATGCCACTAATTCGTTTGGTTCCTTTATGATTAATTCCTCGATTTCTACACATTTTTCTTTTTTAGGTGGTTCATCAGATTGAATAATGAAAAGATCATCCACAAGCATGTTATTTGGCTTGTTTCGAAATTATCTGATCTTCAATCCTTTTATATTTCTACATGATGATGTCTCCCCTAACTATTTCACCGTCATCATCTTGTTCTTCCTATGAACCATTGAAAATAGCTTTCCTTACTTTCGCTGGAGTTGCCAATAACAAGCAACTTTCAGTATAACACAATGTACCACAATATTCACAAGTCAATCTAATAAATAATAGATTTGATATTTAGTCCTTCCGTGAAGCCATCCTTATCAAATACAATAGGTTAATGGTATCCTCACTTTTTAAATTCTTGTCATAATAGAAATTTTTCAAAAAGCATGTCACCATCATCTAAGTTGGGATCAATCATTGTCAATTTTGACCTCTTTTTCTTTTCATTCCCTGTCAATGGAGCAAAGAAAAACAAGTAGATCAATTGAAAAAGAAAAAGAAATAATCAAACAAAAAAGCAAGAAATAATTAAACCGATATTTAATAAAAATAGTCCCAACAACGGTGCCAAAACTTGTTATGTTTTTTTTTTTAT
>NW_019239910.1:68468-83369 GCF_002742605.1 Olea europaea var. sylvestris
TTATAATTGCAAGAATTCGACAAAAGAGAATGTAAACTGGAGAAGAAGAAAGAATAGCATTTTATTAATCAAGCTCTCTTCGCAGCTCTTAATAGCTGCTAAATTTGGAGATAATGAGTGACCATCTGAAGGACCATGACTTGTGAACCTTCACAAAGGTTTGGTTGGATAGACTACTTTGATCCACAGTTTTTCGAGGACTGCAAGATATGCAAAATTTGGTAGACGGGAAGCCTAGAATTGTAGATGGTTCCTTTGGGAAATCAATTCAAGATCCGCCATACTGGCTTTATATGTTAATGTTGTGCATTAACTATGGGAATCACCAGAAAATGACAGTATTTCATTGGGGAAATTCCTTTCCAATTGCATTAAATGTTGTACTGCGAAATTGATGACCGTTGATACTAATGGCATGAATCCAGAAGATGTTGTCCCATGCTTAGATGCAATGAATACTAAACAACAGAGGCTAAACTAGAAGCACTGAGGAAATGCTCTGATACCATGTTAAATTTACCCTAGCATAGAACTAGAAAGCAGTAAAAAGAAGAAAAGATTGAAATCATCTCCCTAGCATAGAACTAGAGAGCAGTAAAAAGAAGAAAGGATAAATTCAATATGAAATCATATTGAATATTGGAAAATATCCAATGGATTAGAATGTATACAAAGTGCTCTATTTATAGACTAAATGACTAATCAATTAACAAACTATCTAACTAATCAACCAACTAACAAATTTACTAACTAAACTAACTACTAACTACATAATAGCTGGAATCTGAACTAATCTTTTGGAAGCTGAAGTCTTTGGAATGAGCTGGAAGTAATTTATGGTTCTATATTGTAAGATCCCCCCTCAAGAGGGGCATGGATGTTCAAAATGCCCATCTTGAAGATATTAAAATGAAACATGACGGATGATAGACACACCATATGGTTCATTTAATATCCCAACAGCCAAATATCCAAGAATATGGCTGCCTCCAAGAATTTTCTGAAAAATGGGCATAAATATAACACTTGCAAACACTGACCATAGCATGTCAAATTGATGAAACGATGCACCTAGATCTATCAAGGGTCATCACCGAGTAGGAGAACATCATTCTCTCGGTTAACTTGAGCTTCATTGGTTCTTGCCATTATAGGTGTAGGAGCTTGAGGACAAAGAAATGAAGAAAAGAACTGATGAAGAAGAACTCAAACAATATTGAAGTCTGTCGTTATAATTGCAAGAATTCGACAAAAGAGAATGTAAACTGGAGAAGAAGAAAGAATAGCATTTTATTAATCAAGCTCTCTTCGCAGCTCTTAATAGCTGCTAAATTTGGAGATAATGAGTGACCATCTGAAGGACCATGACTTGTGAACCTTCACAAAGGTTTGGTTGGATAGACTACTTTGATCCACAGTTTTTCGAGGACTGCAAGATATGCAAAATTTGGTAGACGGGAAGCCTAGAATTGTAGATGGTTCCTTTGGGAAATCAATTCAAGATCCGCCATACTGGCTTTATATGTTAATGTTGTGCATTAACTATGGGAATCACCAGAAAATGACAGTATTTCATTGGGGAAATTCCTTTCCAATTGCATTAAATGTTGTACTGCGAAATTGATGATTGGTGATACTAATGGCATGAATCCAAAAGATGTTGTTCCATGCTTAGATGCAATGAATACTGAACAAGAGAGGCTAAACTAGAAGCAATGAAGAAATGCTCTAATACCATGTTCAATTTACCCTAGCAGAGAACTAGAAAGTAGTAAAAAGAAGAAAAGATTGAAATCATCTCCCTAGCATAGAACTAGAGAGCAGTAAAAAGAAGAAATGATCAATTCAATATGAAATCATATTAAAGATTGGAAAATATCTAATGGATTAGAAGGTATACAAAGTGCTCTATTTATAGACTAAATGACTAATCAATTAACAAACTATCTAACTAATCAACCAACTAACAAATTTACTAACTAAACTAACTACTAACTACATAACAGCTGGAATCTGAATTGATCTGTTGGAAGCTGAAGTCTCCAGAATGAGCTGGAAGTAATGTATGGTTCTATATTGTAATACTAAGACATGAAACACATGTTACAAAATATATTCATAGAATAATACAATTTTGTTAATTTCAGTAAGAACAAACAAGTATTATGAAATTGCAAAAAATAATATAAGGAAAAGAAATATTTATTTTCCAAACCAATGCCTATGCAAATACAAGGTCCTTAAAACATATTCGCTCTCTCACCGTAAATGATTGAGGATTAAATGATCATCTATTTCCCAAGATACAAAGGAGAAATCGGTAGAATCTATGCACTGTAGGTTTTACTCCAACTAACAGAATCTTTGCTTGAACAGTATAACCAAAATTGGAAGGGAACAGTGAAATTCTGGACAAATAAAGGACTATAAAACTATGCAATATGTAAGACAAAGCTTGAATATCTAGGTGTGGAAAAATCGAGAAAACCAGCTATTACATAGGCCAATACTCCATGAATGAGTGAGTTCCCGCATACAAGTTCAAGATCTAATGTACAATTCGGTCCATAATTTGCACACCTCTACGCATACGTGGAGAAAGTCTCTATGCTACACATGATTATACACTTCCAAAGTGCAATCATATTTAAAGTAGTATTTATCTTCATCATTTTCTTATGGCGGAACAGTTAAATTCTTTTTCCTCCAACACAAATCCATTTCAATTGGTACAATTTGAATTTGAATTTCTCGTTTGCCCAAGCATCAATTTTGACAAATAAATATATAATTTTGATGTTCTCACAGAAGAGAGCACCAATCAACATTGATCTTCCAAAATGATCCCACAGATCCCACTCAAATTTGTGCCAAAATTAGCTTGGCAAAGCCATTTTTTTCACCAACGCACTCTTTGCTTCTAGATTAGATGACCTACTAGCCCAACTCATTGTTTAGACAACATATTTGAAAAGAATAAAGAATCAAACTTGAAGGAGATTTAATACTAGTGTAAAAGAATTATGCTTCCTTGGTACTATTTGGAGGAATAAATTTAAGTTGATGGTTTAAGATTCATGATCGACTCCAATTGGTTGAATATAGAAATATCATCTTGAGATAGTAGATTAGTTAATAATTTATTTTCAAAATTTTTGGGTGGTTACTGGTAAGTCTTTGTAAATGAATCAAATGAATGTGGTGGGTAAAATTGGCAGTTTTTTACACTAGGAATGCGCTCTGTCGCCTCACCGTTGTTATAGTCGTCAAGCTCGGAGATGGAAACTTCTGGAGCCTGCCTTAGTAGGTACGAATTTTTAAATTTTAGGGTATTCTAAAACAGGTTGAGAAAGTTGTCCAGATAGAAGTTAATGGAGTGATACCAATTTTGAATGTCTCGATAATTCTGGTGAAACATATTTTGTTAAGGAAGTTGTTTCTGTGAAGGACGAATAAGCAAACAGGATTTTGAAGGATTCGGATTATCTTGAAAGCACCAATATTATTAATTACTCAGAAAAAAATAGTATTCTTATGCAAGAGACCAATGATTTGATAATGGTGAGGTGGAGGTAGAGGCAGAGGTGCGATATGAAACCGTTGCTCTTGGCAGGGGCAGACCCATATGGGGTCATGTGGGGTCAAATGACCTCACAATTTTTTGAATTTCTTTTTTTTTTTGGTTGCTGAAAACTTAATTTTCTGCCAAGTCTGTTGCTTGCTGCCAACAGTCTAATGAGCCAACCCAATTAATTTCCCTAGCTCAATGCTCAAAAATTTCAAATCCTAAATCTATATTCATATCACATGGTCCATATCCATTATTTAGTCCATAGATATATCATATAATCCATCGATTTCTTCCAAAAGTGCAAACACCTAACATGAATAGCAAACAACCGATTTCTCCTTTTTGTCCATGATACGTTGTTCCAAAAAAACTCTTTTTTGACCCCACAGTTCGAACTGTCTGGGACCACCCCTAGCTCTTGGCATGGACGACTGGAGATGACTGAGTCTGACAATAAACGGGTATTCTACGAGTTTGAATATGATTCCAGTAGATATGACAGTCTAAAGTAATATGATTCCAGTAGATATGACAGCATGGAGCATGTGATATGAAATATCTACGTTTTTAAATAGAAAAAAAAAAAAAGACAAAGAAAAAAAGGTTGAACCCCAACCTTTAGGGCCCCCACCGCCCCGCCCCTAAATATTTTTAAATAGATATAGTCCCAAGGATGTGTATGTTGTGAATTCTGTATTTCTATTACTGATTCTTCCTGATCCTGATCCTGATCCTGATCCTGATCCTAATCTCTCCTTCGCTTTTCATCTCTGTAGAGGTAAGTTCTTGAATTTCCACAATATATCTACATGTACTATATATAAATATTACAAAAAAAACACCCATTTTAAGACCTTTTACTGTCTACTTCCAATTTGTCTTATTGGTGGTTGTGGTCCTAATGAAGGTTTCAACTTCTACAGCTTATGTGGTTTCTTGATTTTTTTCGAGGGATAGTATTATTTTAGTAGTAGTTGATGCTATTATTATTATTTTGGGTTTGCAACTGTCACTGCCTTTTTTGTATTAAGGATACTTGTGCCAATTGTTAATGTTGGGAATTTGACATGGGGAGGCAATGGAAAGCCAACGTAAGCCTTGAATCTATGAATTGAGTTCAAAAAGACAACGTTAACGGGTGTCTATATTGGATAAAACATGAGTATGATTTTTCTGTGAACAATAAGAGTTCAAAAGGACAACATGAACCCATCAAATTCCATTCCTCTTGCTTCACATTGAGTATGATTTCTGTGTTTTTCCCCTTTTCAATTTAATCAAATTATTTTATATCATGTCTTTTCATTTTATTCGTTTTGTTTTTAATATTTATGTTCAGTTTTGTAACCAATAGTAACGACCAACTAGAAGCATGTGTATTTAGAATTCTCTAATTTGGATGAAAAAAGTTCTTTTTTCTAATTATTGTAATGTAGACAGTCATAATATGTCCTGGCAGATTGAAGATGAAACTATTCGAGCATTACCAACAGAAAGAAAAGGAATAATCAAACTGATAAATGTAGTTTCTACACTTCTTCAAGGTTCTAAAAGATGATATTTCACTATTCTTTGGATAAAATACTACCTAACGCATGTTATATTATGTTTTGTAGGTAAAACTCGATGTTTTATGAGGAATTGGAGAAAGAATACAAAAATAGTGCAAAATGGTGAAATCCAAAGTTCAGGGACTAAATTGCAAATAATTCATAGATGAGACAGGCGACGAAATGAAGATCGAAGATGCCAATGATTTAATTTAATACAATTAGAAGGTAAAGGAATAAGATTACAAGCGAAAAGGTATGAAATAAAGCAAATTCAAAGTTTGGAGACTAAATGCAAATAGCCAAAACTTGTGTCGAACTTTATGATGAAGATTTGAGAGTTTTAGTTGTCAATCGATGAGGAAAGAAGTCAAATGGATGAAATATAATTAAAGTATTATCAAATATCAACTTTCAAGTGAAAAAGTTAAGCTTTGAATTTTCAGTCTCAGTTTGACATCCATTTTTGACATTACAAATGTTAGAATTGGAAAAATGATATCTCAAGAAGAAAAATGAGACCATGGATGCTAAATCTAAAACCATTATATTTTTACATCCGTAGGCCAAATTTAGAATAGTTTGGAGGGATTTCACCATTGTAGGAAGATGTTGAGATAAATGGGGATTTCATGTATGAAATTAAACATCTTGTGTGGATTGTCTAAGGTCCATAGGATAAAATCAGGTAAAAGTCTCAAGTTAGAAGTTGGCTTACTTAAATAGGTGTTTAATGAAGGACATTGCACTGATAAAGGCATTAAAAATATTTTATTTGAAAATTTCACTTCGTAATTTTTATGACTCGAGTTATTAAGCATGTAAGGGTGTTAAAACCTATTGCCATAAAGTCAACTGACTTGGGAGTTATCGGCATAAAGCTCACTAACGAGGTCATTAAAAAAGTTTAATAGAGAGAATGCTGCAAATAAAAAAAAAAAGTGCTGAAATAAAAATTGAGAAAAAAACATAAAAACTGGGTGTATGAAACAGAAAACGCACCAAATGCCTTAGTTAAGTCTCAAACACTTATTTAAGAAAATTTGACTTTTGATAAGGGATTATTAATCTAGTTGAGTTCTAGAAATTGAAATAATATAATTTTAAATAATCATTGTTTATTGATATATTGACTTGGAATTATTGAGATTTAAACTAGAAATGTAAGCATAGTATAAAAATTCAACCTTGTATCACACACTTGAAAAGAGCGAAAAGAATGAGTTTGGGGGTGTGTGAATCTTACGAGTGATGAAAGAACATATTTGACTATTGAGGGTTATGAATTAAAACTACTAATAAATTCATTATGATATGCTTCTTTCTTCACACGCACACATGTTGATTTTACATTGGAAAGTAGATTTTAATTTCTATATTGTGATTTTGAAGCAATGCATAGATTTGATATTATGATTTCAATTCTAGGATAAAAATTCAAGTTAACTAGTTAAATCTTTTTGCATTGCTTGATTGACTGGTGACCAAATAGGTAATTAGCATTGCGTGCTTGTATATTATTTTAGATTTTAATTCTGTTTGAGGACAAACAAAAATTTAAGTTTGGAGGTTTGATAAGTGTAGTTTCTACACTTATTCGAGGTCCTAAAAGATGATTTTTTACTGTTCTTCGGATAACATACTACCTAACTTGTGTTATATTATAATTTGTAGGTAAAACTCGGTGTTTGGTGAAGGATTGGAGAAAGGAATGCAGAAATGGTGAAATCCAAAATTTAGGGACTAAATTGTAAATAATTCGTAGATGAGACAGGCAGCGAAATGAATATCAAAGATGGTTTGGATTTAATTGGATACAATTGGAAGATAAAAAAAAATAAGATTACAAGAGAAAATGATTGAAATGAAACAAATTCAAAGTTCGAGGACTAAAGTGAAAATACTCAAAACTTGTGTTAAACCTTATGATGAAGATTTAAGAGTATTAGAGGTCAATTGAATGAGAAAGTAAGTCAAAGAGATAAAATATAATCAAAGTATTATCACATATCAACTTTCTGACGAAAAAGTTGTACTATGGATTTTCAGTCTCAATTTGAGACCCATTTTTGGCATAAAAAACGTTAGAATTAGAAAGTGACATTTTTAGATAAATTGTAACCCTTTGAGTTATCTTTGCAACTCACTTTGAATCACTTCAATCAGATATCGAGATAGAAAGATATAACCAAAATACTGAAAGTTGTACGACGAGAAAAATTTATACCTATGCGATTGCATAGATTTAATTAGATGCGACCGCATTCATGCCTTCGGAGCTTCCAGGACTAGTTATGATTTCTTCTATGTTGCTACTTCCATTTGTATTATGTGACCGCATAGTACTTTTATGAGACAAGGTTTTGTTTCCTTTTTCAATTGAAACCCTACTTTGGTAACAATCTTTTGAACATTCTTTAAATACCATAATTCATCCAAAACGTGTGGAGACCTCCTTTTGACCTAAAATCACATATTCTACGTATTTTGGAGGCAAAGAACAAAGTACAATCATCAACTAAAGGTAAATTATATAAGTTTAATGAAAATATTCCATTTTTCATATTCAAGCCAAGAAATTGAATTTCTTAATTTTCTTCATTATTTCTCAATCCAGATGATGTCTTTTCATTATTTCTCATATAGTTTATTGAAGGTTTTTCAATTGTATTGGATAAATATTTGAACCCTATTTTCATTTATTATAATTCAAGACTTTAATTTAGAAATTTCGTGTTATTATTTGATTGATTTTACATACCCATTACACTACTTATTGTTTGATCATCGATTAAGTAGTTAGTTGCTTGTTGTAGTGTAGGAATACTCACAGTAAGTTTAGAACGAGGTGAAATCAGGATGTATAGTTAGACTTAGGAATAATCTCTCTCACACATACAATCTTATTGATAATTTAAACTAAATGTATGACTTTTCATATGAATTCGGATTAGAAATAGAATTGTCTCGTGTTAATCATAGGTTGGTGTAACTTGAAAAAAAAAAGTATTTAATATATTAGCTTTATCAGTTGTCGAAAGTACATGAATTGAATAGAATGATTATTGTAAATTGAAATAGATGGAAATAAGAGGATACATGAATCCAATACAAGCATTCATATTAGATTTAAATTGAAATAGATGGAAATAGGAGGATACATGAATCCAATACAAGCATTTGTATTAGATTTAATATCTTTTTATCACTTTTTTAGAGTAGAATTGGAATGAATAACAAACAAATAACAACTATTTTGACGTCACTATACTTCGAATTTAATAGTAGTTATTGAACTACAAATTAGACATTATTCCTTGTGAGGATCAATACTTTTAACTCATAAATCTTATTACTTGTACAACGATCCCTTACACTTGCGGGTTTCACTCGAATACAAACTATAGCTCTTCAACAACATCTCTTCCTCGGCAAGAGGAGTTGAAGCTAGCGAGGAGCGGCCTTTGGCATCCTAAATGGTGTATAGTATTGGACGGGATTAAAAATTAAATTAATTTTTTTTTAGTCTGTCCAATATTGTGAGATCAAAATAACAAGCATGTCAGTTTGAAAACGTATGTATATTAATATAAGATCTCAGGACGACGTTCTAAAATTATATACTAGTGCAATGTAGTTAAAAGAATTGAAGCAAATGTTCTATGTAGATCCAAGAAGCTGAAATTTGTGTGAATATATATTATATACATAAAAATTATAAAATTGCATGGTGGGTCCTCAATTAAATATTCCACTTCACATCCATGTGTCTTTGTTTTTTGTGAGTAGTTATCCATTTCTCTCAGCAATCTAACATCAGAATCCTATACAAAGATTTTCTCCGGCTGCACAAATAAGTAAATTGAAAGAAATGTGTACAAATACTATCGGGAGAATTTATTTTTCTATTTCCAAATGCAGAAATAACTGTAATTTCATTATGATATAATTTTTATAAGGTTTGTCGGTATAGTTTGCTAAAAATTACGATCTACCCACGAGCGGAATTGGGATTGTACAGTTATGGGGGCAAATTTCACAAAATTATAAATGCAAGGACAAAATTGAAAATGATAAGGAATTAAAAAAATAAAAATAAAAAATCTTGTGCAAAATCTTGAATTTCAAATTTATTGCAAGGACGACTGATACCACTGTAAATTCACCACTAGACCTACCTAGTCGGATCTCTACAAAGTCGTGCTTATCCATATGAAACTCTTAACAACCAAATGAAAATGCATATCATGGTTTATTTTTCTTGCCTTTTTGACGTTAACTTGTATATGCCTCTTTGCAGCCTTGGAAAGCCATCTAAGCTGTACTATTTCCCCAAAGGTCCCAAGAAAGAGAAATATTAAAAAAGACTAGAACCCCGTTTGGTACTCATTTTTTTCAAAATGTATTTTTCTCTCTCTTTTTTTCAATCAAACATTCTTCATTAAAATAATATTACACGTAAATCAAAATTTTTTTTATTTTTCAACCACACATTTTCCACCATTTTACTATCCCAAAATACATATTTACAAAAAAAAAAATGGCTTCCAAACACCCTCTAGATCAGAGACCCCATAACCCAACCAGTTCACAAACCCATGATCTTATTTTCATATCAATAATAATAATAATAATAATAAATAGTATTTTCAAGAAAGGTCCAATAATTTGTTGCTCGTTGGATAACTATGAATTGCTAAGCAACACGCGTACATTACGAACGAGTAATGTTATTTATCATAATGATGATTGAATATCGATAATGTGGTAACTCATTATCCCTCACATTGCTCTCTCTCTTAAGACTACGTCTCTTCCTCTCCCCTCCCCACCTCTCATGAAAATTGAACTGTCCAATATCATTATTCCATATGAACTGTCACATCATCGATAATCCATCAGCATCATATTCATAAAATGGTTCCTTATAAAATCCTAAAAGATAAAAATAACAAGCATGTCACTATCTCGAATTATTTTTTTGTCACTACCTTTTTTACAAATGACCACTTCAAACCATGGCTTATGCCAGATATATATTATGAGATCAAAATAACAAGCATGTCGGTTCGAAAACATATTTATATTAATATAAAATCTCAGGACGACCTTCTATAATTATATACTAGTGCAGTGTAGTTAAAAGAATTGAAGCAAATAGATTTGAGTTAAAACTTGAATTTGGTGTTGTTTAATGGTATATGTAGATCCAAGAAGCTTGGAATTTGTGCGAATATATATTAATTAAAAAAAATTGCATGGTGGGTCCTCAATTAAATATTCCACTTCACATCCATATGTCTTTGCTTTTTGTGAGTAGTTATCCATTTCTCTCAGCAATCTAACATCAGAATCATATGCAAAGATTTGCTCCGGATACACAAATAAGTAAAGATGGAATTTGAGTGAAAAGAAAATGAATTTCAGGAAATTGAATTATCTATAAATTATTATTTTTGGAATTCTAAATTATTGTGTTTGATTGGTATAATTTTTCACGTAGAAAATATTGAAGTAAAAGTGTTTTTTGATGTTCATTTAGCTTTGTTTTACATGAAAATTGTCAATTTAAGGGATATCCATTTCTACCATTATTCTTAGAATTTGTTTCCATTGCCAACCAAAAAAAAAAAAAGGAAAAAAAATGATAAAAAAATCATCTATATTTTGGTGTTCGTTTGACTTTATTTTACATGACTATTGTCAATTTAAGGGATATTCTCTTTTACGATGGTTCCTAAAATTTGTTCTCATTACCTACAATTAAAAAAAAATGTGAAAACCAAAAACCACCTACCCCTAGGAAAATAAAATGTGGAAAATCATACTTTAAGGTGTTGTACCTAGAAATTCATGGAAAATCAAATCCCTGGAAAACTTTGTCAATCAAATAGCCCAAAAGTGGAAGTTGGAATTCAAATTCTAAGTTCCATGAAAAATTTCATGCAATCAAACGGGCCTAACTAAAAGAAATGTGTACATATATTATTGGGAGAAATTTTTTTTCCTATTTCCAAATACAGTAATAATTGTATTTTGTCAAGACAATTTTTTATACGATTTGTTGGTATAGTTTGCTAAAAACTACGTCCCACCAAGGAGCAGAACTAAGATTGTACAATTGTGACATCAAATTTCACAAAAAATTAATTGTGGGGACAAAATTGAAAATAATAAAGAATTTTTATTTTTTTTTATTTTTAAAACCTTTATCAAAATCTTGAATTTCAAATTTAGTGCGAGGGCAACCCCACTATAAATCCGCCACAGAACCCACCTAGTCGAATCTCTACAAAGTCGAGCTTATCTATATGAAACTCTTAACAACCAAATAAAAATACATATCATGGTTGATTGTTCTTGTCTCTTTCTTCTTCTTCTTCTTCTTCTTCTTCTTCTTCTTCTTTTTATTTATTTATTTTTATTTTTATACGCCTCTATGCAGCCTTGGAAAGCCATCTAAGCCGTTCTATTTCCCCAATGGTCCCAAAAAAGGAGAAACATTAAAAAAGACCAGATCAAAGACCCCATAACCCAACTTGTTCATAAACCCATGATCTTATTTTATTATATAAAAAAGAAAAGTAAAAAAATGGTATTTTCAGGGAAAAGTCCAATAATTTGCTGCTCGTTGGATAACTATGAATTGCCAAGCAACATACGTACATTACGAAATACTAGAAATCCTATAAAAACTAATTTGTTGCCATGTTGATGTTGTAGTAGCCTACATATGTAATTAATTGTATATAACACTATCTTGAAGCTCAGCCCAATTAAAGTGATTCAATAAACAATTAAGTTGTGAGGTTTAACGTGTCTAAATAAAGTATGGACCGAATTATATGTGTAAAAACTAAATTCCTCAATAATTATATTTCATAACGAGCGAAATACATACGGAAACTATATATATGGTTATGATCACCAATTTATAAGTAACTTTTCATTTTTTGTGTCATCTCATCAACACAAGAATAATAGAGAAAATATATTGAAGAGGAAGATCCAAAATCTACAATCAAGAATCAAGGAAAAGGAATTCAATAATCAAAACTATAGATCAAGACGCAAAATCAAGAACAAGAATTAAAGAATTCAATGAGGCAAAATTCAAAATTAAAATGGAAGAAGTCAAAGATGAAAGTAGTGCAATTAAAGTTTCAAGATCTAGTAATAAAGAATCATTCCCAAAGAATTAAGGTGTGTTCCACGTTATTAATTTTCTTAGTGATTTGACATGGAGAATATTGGCAATAAAGGAATTTAGATTTTAAAATTCTAAAATTTCTAGTTTTGTAAAGTATAAAGTTTCAACAAGTTTCTAGTTTAGAGCCAAATCTATTTTAAACTATTGGGATTAAAGGAAGAATTTTGTGGTTGAAATTCATATATTGAGTTTTGGAATCTTTTAATTTGGAATATGAATTTTAGCCATAAATTTCGAAACTCAAAATTATTCGAGAAAGAATTTTAGGATTGGGAGTTATAATTTGGATTTTCCAATTTAGGATATGAATTTTAACCTTAAAATCTAAAAAATTTAGAGTTTTGAGATTTTTTGGATATTCTGGTTTATAACGGTAGCTGCAACCCTAAGTGTTAAGGCGCATATATTGAGTTTTGGAATCTTTTAATTTGGAATATGAATTTTAGCCATAAATTTCGAAACTCAAAATTATTCGAGAAAGAATTTTAGGATTGGGAGTTATAATTTGGATTTTCCAATTTAGGATATGAATTTTAACCTTAAAATCTAAAAAATTTAGAGTTTTGAGATTTTTTGGATATTCTGGTTTATAACGGTAGCTGCAACCCTAAGTGTTAAGGCGTCGATGTTTGCCGTAAGGCAGCGCCACTAATGTTGACCAGCGTCGCAACACCCAGTTCGGGGCCGCAATGCCGATTTCTGTGTATATATATTTTTTATTTTGGCCACAAAAGAGAAAAATAAAATAAAATAAAATATAAAGAGGCAATCAATTTCAAATCTTGATACTTAGTATTTATTTCAGATAACTAATTTTCTAAAATAGATTAGTTGAAACAATATGTTACCAAAGTAACCTAAAATTTATTTGGAATATTAGGAAGATTGTGTACAGATAATTCATGCAGATATTCATGAGCTCAAAGGAAAGTTAATATTTGACCAAATTATTTGCACACATATGGTAATAAATATGTGACAATTATAAAGTTTTTCATTATGTGAACATTGAATCGGTCCAAACATATATTTGATGTTTGAACGAATTTATTGTCAATATTTGATTACACACCAAGAGTACCACTTATAAGTTGATATTTTTGTCCAAAGACTAAATATCAATATTGTATTCGATCTCTTATGATAGCCCCACCGTTATTTGAAATTATTGATTGTCTAATACGAATTTCCATGTGAACATGTTATTTAGGTTTAGGTTATCGAATTAATTAGTCCATTTACTTCTGCAATATATGCCAACATCAATTTAATTCATATGTTTGAACCAAAGTTTAAGGGTTGGAAAGTGAACATTTCTTAGCGGCATGGATCTAAACCTTGCGTTAAGGGCTGAACAATCCACTACTCTTACGGATAAGAGTTTCGCTAGTAAAACAGGACTCGAATAAGTGAGATCATTCAAACTGCACAAGTGTTATGATCGTGAAGCATAAACTTTCAGCAACATTCAGGGGTGATGTGTCCAATAAGGTAACTTTCAATGAATTTCTTAATAAATATTTAAAAACGCTTTACAAAAAGTGATAAGGTCAAAACTAGTACGCTTTTAGCAAGTTTGGTTTCACTAAAGTATAAGGTTAAAGGAAATATACGGGGATACATCATGGATGTGTCTCATCTTGCTCAAAACTAACAAAGAAAGAGGAGGTGGACTTTTAATGAGCTTGTTTTATATTGTATGCAAGAAGAATAAAGTCTAAAAGAAGAGAGAACTGGAAGTATTCACTTGGCAAGTACCTCTAAAAAAAAGTTAAAGAATAAGAAAGTTACATCCGGTTCGGTTCAAAAGAACAGCACACGCCTAAAAACTATAAATCATCTAGTCATTACTTTTGTGAAAATTTGGGACACGTGAAGAGAGATTATACTAAATAGAACACTTGAAGTTAATTTAGTTTTAGTACCCAAACACACTTTGTAGATAATTTTCGGTGTCGCTATTCAAATAAACATATCTATGCGGGGTTGCCTAAATAGCCTAAAAGTCAATTGATGCTGAAAGATTTATCTACGTGGGGCGATGATAAATTAGTTAAAGTTGAGGCTATGAGGATTTTTAGGTTATTAAAGACCGTTATTATTTGAATTTGAAAGAGACATTTGTAATACTGTCCTTTTGAACTAAATTTGATTTCTGCGTCTATATGGGACAAATTCGATTACTTTTGTTCAATTGAAAATGATCAATTTAGTCTTTTTCTTAATTCAAATATTGTGGGTATATTCAAGATCCGAAATCAAGATCCAGTGAGGTATGTTCTAGATTTAAAATTCTCTTTGTGATTTGACATAAAAGATCTTGATAATAAAGAAATTTAGATTTTCAAGTTTTAGAATTTTTAGTTTTGTAAAGTTTAAGGGGGTGTTCTCTTTGTGTTTCAGTTTTGTGTTTTGAGTTTTGAATTTATTTTGAGTTTTGTGTTTTGAGTGTTTGTTTTGAAATTGTTGAAAATGCGTTCTTTTTGTTAGTTTCTCAAAACAAAAAAAAATAATTTTTTTTTTAATTTTGAGAATCACCACAACACCACCTCAAAACACCAAAAAAAAAA
>NW_019239910.1:83554-116795 GCF_002742605.1 Olea europaea var. sylvestris
AAAAAGAAGTGTTTCCCGCGTTTTCAATTTTTTCAAGTTTTACACTGAAAACGCTCAAAACGACAAAAAAGTGGTTTTGTGTTTTCTTCACAAATTTTTTTTCGTTTTCGAAAATTCGTTTTCGAAAACGAGAAAGAGAACACGTTTTCACCGTTTTGAAAAATCGAAAACAGAAAACGATCCGAAAACGATAAAGAGAACAGGGCCTAAAGTTTTTGGAAAAAGGATAACGTGCGATTTAAAAAAAAAAAAAAGGGGTAATTTATATATATCCAAGGTCGGAGTCAATTCCACATTAATTAATGCCCACTTTTTCTGCTTTGTAATTTGTGAAAGAATTGGAGCCATGGCCCATGCTTTCTTGTCGTGTTTCTTTGGGATTTCAATGAATAAAGCCAAACTGAGTTGCTGTGGAAATTGGAGTATGATATTTTGATAATGACTTTATGCAATTTGCTACCAAGAATTTGATGTCTATAACAAAAATGTCAAACTTGTGAGGTGGATATGATCTGTACATTTATTATCTTTATCCACTTCCATTAAACAAATACAAGTTTTCACATATATAAGTAACTTATTTACAATTTTTTTCATAGAGGACCATGATTACAAGACAACATGCCAAGTGTTTGTTTGGTTTAGCTAAAAAGTTGATAAAAACTTAAATCAAAATTAATAATTAATTTTGAGAATGTATTATAAAATAGTAGATTGATAAAAAATACGTGATTAAAAAATAAGAAAAGAATTTAAATTTACGTCTAATATTATTTTATTGGATAATGTATGGTTGAAAAGAATATAGAAAAAAATATATTTTGAAAATAATGAAAATCAAACTAGGGCTTAATAATATATTTATTGAGCTCATAACTTTTATCTACTTTTCAATGACATATTTTACCTACTTTTATCAAAATTTATCAAAAATTTGAATTTTATTAAAACCAAATATGGGCTAAAAGATAAAGAGAGACTAAAATTATGATTAAATTTGTACTTTTTAGAAATTGAGTGTTTCGAATCTTTCTAAAACAACAAATTGAAATAATCCATTGATATCGTTTGAATACTTTTGCTCAGCAGATTTCTCAAAAAAAAAATAATAATAATAAATAATAAAAATATATAAATAAAATTAAGAGAGGTCGTGCTTGGAAGGCAAGTGGGAACTTGGAAGGCAAGGATTATTCTTGGAAGGCAAGGTGTAACTTGGATTGGCTTGCTTGGCACTTTGTCAGACCAGGTGGGGAGCCCTCGGACCCTGGCCAGTTGGAGGCACATCCTGCGATTAACCGGACTGTGTGAAGAGGGGCCGGATCACAGACCCAAGGATTAGTCTAGAATAGGACACCTTGTAAAAAAAAAAAAAAAAAAAAAAGGAGGGAAATCTTGTCCCAATAATCTACAAAACTTGCTCGATTCGGATCCCGAGAAAAATAGTGACATGTTTGGTACATAAGACTTATATGACTAAACAATATTAAAAATTAAAATTTAATCCTTTTAAATTCAGGATACCAAACATGAAAAACCAAACCTACTTGAACAAGTTAAGAAGCTTTGGTTCACTTGCCTGCTGATCTCCACAAACAGTCGTCACAGATTCTTCAGAATTCATTGGACTTCCGAGCCGCCGTTTCTCCGGCAAAGCTCTAATTTTCTCGCTCCAAACACTAGGCATTAAACTGATATCAAGATCAGCTAATTGACTAATCTTGGAAGGTTCATCTGGCAAACGGTGGCGGTTTAGTACCTTGGATCTTGAATTCAGGCCCGGATCTTGGAGATTGTACATATCAGTACAGTCCACCGAATCACCGTTGGTAAACTCCGGGATTGGCCTCAACGCGCCACCACAAAGGACGGTCTGCACCGCCTCCTGGCAAACGTGCCAATTCCCTGTCCATAAAAGCCCGACTGCACCATTCACAGGGTTCACCGTTCTTCCAGCGGCTTCAAATAGCAAGGATCGGAAAACAGCTACAGATATCATATACACACAAATTTCAGTTTACTTCAAATTCATAATTTAAACAAATAAGGCGTGTCCAACAGAGACTCTGTAATTTACCGGGCCTTTGGTTTTCCGGCACCGCAGAGATGAAGGACATGAGGCCAGCGCGGCCGAAGAACTTGGCTACAAATACGGTGGCGTGGCCTTGAGCTGCAGAGCTTTCAATCCACTGCAAACAAGGCCTCAAAATACAGTTCTCACTGCATCCCTTTCGAAGAACTCGGCATCCATTGCAACTCATCTCTTTCTCTTTCCGCTATTATATATCAGTATTTCTTGGGATCAACTCAAAACTTTTAGGTGAAATTAAGAAGAAAAGCAATAGAGAAATGAGACTGATAAGTGATAAGGGATGCTTGGAAAGGAGAATGAAGGGTGCATATATAAAGATGATGAGTGAGGATGAAGTTTTTCTGGTTAACTATAGAGTTAGGTTAGTTGGAGTGGGTTGGGTTAGATTCCAAAGTACTGGGCAATAGCGGCTCCGGGTTTCCGCGGAGGGTGTCTATCAACCGTTGGATTTCTTTGCGGCTCTCGGATAACCTATGACTTGTCTTTTTTTCTTTTCTTTTTTTCTCCTTATTATTATTTTTTTTTTGGGCACTACTATTCATCATCTGTGATGATCATCATGAGTTTAACTAATAGTAAATCCCCTTAGCTTATTGTCTAGTAAATTTACTAGACTCGCTATTACGTAGATAGGTGATGGATGGTAAATCTACAAGACTCACGATTATGTAGATAGGTGACAGATAGCATTATCCTTTTGACTTTTACTTCCTACAAATTGGATATTTTTGTATTTTTTTGCATTAGCAAATTTGATTTTTAGTATCTGATGTATCATTATATTGTATATACAAGTGTATATATATTATCTATATGACATGATTACTACATAGAATTAAACAAGTATAAATAGATCTATATCTATATTTATAATATATTAAATATAACCTTAATTTTAATTTAATTTAATTTTTGTTATAGGATCATTTATAACCGCACATTCACACGATAAAAATATTCTATAAATAAATTCATAACTTTTTTATCATTTTCAATTACACATTTTTCAAAAAATACAACTCAAAACTATGTTTTTAAATTTTTAAGGCCACTAAACAGGGTTAAATGAGAATCATTTTGTGGGCGAATCCATCCTTACTATAATTCAATTATTCAACAATATCTTACTTTTTTTTAAATATGTATTTAATTATTTCGATAATATCCTACTTTTCATTTTTCAATATGTATTTAATTTATTAATCATCTAAACCATTTGAACAATATTATCATTAATTATTTTTCAATTATTTAGTTATGATGAATGTATGTTTGACACATTCATTACTTTACTTTTTATTTTTTAATATTTATTTAATGTATTTAATTATTTGAACAATATTATCATGAATTATTTTATCAATTGTTTAGTTATGATCAATTTATATTTAACAAATTCATTCTACTTGATTGGATAGTAAATTAAATTCATTAAAAAATTATTAAAGTTGGTGAAATATGTGGTTGAAAGTTCATGAATTCCATAAAATATTTGGTAAAACTAATTGCTAATTTTCGTTTAGATTAAATCTAAATTTTAATTCATACCAAATAAAAGTTAAATAGCTAAGATGTTGAAAATTATTAATTTTTAGACATAAATTCAAAATCTATCTTGCAAATTATGTTCTTGATCATAATAATAGATTATTAAGCCTCCATTTGACAATTTTTATAAATAATTTATAAATGATTAAATTTCATTTTCAATCATACATTTCAATGAACTCAAAAATACTATCTATTTATCTACCATTTATTTTTATCTATTTATAAATTAAACCATTTATAAATTATTTCCAAAGGGCAGCTAATTTAAGTCAATTTTTAAATAATTTTTGGCCCGAAAAAGAAAAATGGTTAACATACATTAAAGCATCATGACACCAAATGGATAGAATAGTTTGTTGTGTAATTATGAATTTTTGAACACGAATAAGATCAAGACAACTTAAGGTTGCGTAAAAATAAGGAAATCTAAGATAGATTGACAACAAAATCAAGTCGGCGTATGAGATAGGATGTCAACATAGTGCCACGTGATATATTACACGTACAAAATAGTACTAATTTTTCTTGTAAGGTTGTTAAAAATATTTGTAATACTTGCTAAGCATTGCTGATAACATCAATTTTAGCAACGAGTGCCATCATTTTGGAATACTACGTTAACTATTTGAAATGAAGTGATTTGTGTAACGACTTTTTGTACTGCACTTGGTTTATACATTTTCTTACTATACTCTGTATGCGTCAGTCGAACAAGTTGTGCACAGAGTAGAACCATCCCTAGATGTTCCATCAATAAAGAAGAAAGATCTAGTCTTTTGGAGCCAATAATTCTAGATGTCAAGATGGAGTTGTTGGAGAAATTGTTATCATCAAATAACTAGATCTATCATGTTGGATCACCAAGAATTTATGAATCAAAGCGAAAGTATAACTGAATCAAACATTGTTAATTGCAACGATTGAATCATGCAGTTATGTCTTCCAAATCAACACATGGCTCATTTTTCTCTCTGGTGATGGGATGCAGGACAGAATGAACAATGCATGTGATTTGAGGACCATAACCATGATTATATAATGATTGTCTGTTAACCTAATTTGACCCGTCATGGAATTAGGAACAATGACTTGGTCTCTACACATAAAAGCCCATAGGGACGGATTTGGGATGGGGTGGGGGGGACTAGTTGGGTTGTAGTCCCCCCTCACTTGGTCCAATTAAAATTTTTTTAGGGTAATTTTCTTTATTTTTTTTGTAAAAATGATTTTTAATGAGTAATTTCTTTTTTTTCATGTATTAGCCCGATTTGAAATTTTTTTAGTCCGATCTTAAATTCAAACATGGATCCATCACTGAAAGCCCATACTCATATTAGATGCATTAAAGTTCAAAATATCGAAACTTTATTAGATCACTTTAAATGGACTTAACCAAATTTAATAGCATTTAATTTAATAAAAAATAATTCACATATAAACCCACACAATTGATTAAAATTCCTTACAGAAGTTCTATGAGCAAAAGCTTCCCCTTTACATCCGAGGTGATCCCGATATATCCCATTTGCAGAGGTAAGAACTGGAGAAGCATTCGGGCTTGAAATGGTGGATTTTGGGGTAGATTGCTTAACACGACTACACTGCTGAAGACGTCAAGTGAGTTTTTCATCTATTTGCTTTCATTTAAATTACTCACATCTGATTGAATTGTTAAAATTGGAAGAAAGAGGAAATTTTAAATCATAGGTCGTGGATCCTCAAGGGCTTATAAGAAATATTCAGATTGGTTTATGAATGATAAGTGGATCTAAAAATTTAGACTTTTAATAGTTTTTTTAATCAATTATAGCCTAATTTATTGTATATTTCATTTATTAGGTAAAACTTGATAATTGGAAGTAAAATTGCAAGAAAGAAACAAAAAAGGGGGCGAAAATGATGAAGTCCAAAGTTTGAGGACCAAATTATAAATATTCAATAGTTGTTTCGGGCTACAATACGATACGTGGAAGATTGTTAGGAGAAAGTGGACAACTAGTAGTCAAAATGGAATGGAATATGATCAAAATATTATCACAAATCAATTTCTATCGCATAAGTTATATTCCAGAATTTTAACCGAAAATCGAAACCCATTTTTTCCATAGTAAATGTTCAAATTGAAAAACTTATAATTTTAGCAAAGTTGTAGCCCTGTGAGATAGTTTTCCAACATGTTTTGAATTGCCTCAATCAAATATCGAAAGAGAAAATAATGACCAAAATACTGACTGCTGTGCAGAGACAAAAACATGCGTGCACGAATATAACTTTCTTTATTCGATTGGAACTTTTTTGAAAACCAATTTGGACATGGTTTTCAATCAATTTTTGACTCCTACAAATACCTAGCAAAACACATATTAGACACCTTTTATATACATATTATTCTCCATTATTCATCAATTATTATAATCAAATGAACAAAAATTCATAATTTTTGCAAGAGAACTGAAATAGACTTACAAGAATTCAATAAACTAAAGACTCAAACTTGATTTTTGGACAAATAAAAGAAGGCCCAAACGTAGATTCATTAAGAAACTATGGAAAAGATTCAAGATCTCAAAACTCAACTCCATTTCTTTAATTTATCAAAAATTCGGGTTGTCTTTCCACTTGAATATGATTTCTTGTAATTTTGCTATGCTAGGCTAAATTTATAATTGTTAAGATGTAAATGAGCCATTGCTATGAAAATTTTAATATAAAATAAGTATTTTGACGTCCAATATGGGTGAATTCATGGATGGTTGTTATTGAATTTTAATGCATTCTCAATTACTTGATTACTAATTTTCTTAAATGTGAATATTATTGATTTCAAGAAATATAATAGAATAGATGGCACTAATAACAATTGTTGTAAAGTCCGATGGGAAATAAAGATATACCGTTATGCTTTGTATGATTTTTATAGATGTTCTAGCATTTTTAATGCGTATTTTTTGTTCGTAACTTTCATATGGATAAAGAAATGTCACATAAAAGGATATATTTAATTGACATTGAAATATACTTTTAATTAACTTAGAAACATTGATCAACATAAATAAGTACATATTATCATGATAATTGTATTAAAAATGGATTAACAAGTGAGATTCGAAGTCTTAGCATTCATCTCACATATTTGACAAAAACCTTCATAATTAGCTTAGTTAATATAATTAGACCATTTAATATAAATACTCAAACCAATTTGGCTATTCAATTACGCTTGAAATTAATTGACACTAGATTAAATACATAAACCTTCGTGGGTTCAACGCTCTATTCACTACTTTATTACTTGTTCACGATCGTTCACTTGCGGGAAATCAAACGATCAATGAACATAAAATTTGCAAGCTTTGTTCCATTCAATTAGTTGCCTCTATAAGCGACTACAGGTTCCTAGATTGTGCAGTATGTAGGAGACCATTCCGTAAACGAGTCATTTTGGCTGTTGAGAAGAGGGAGTTCAAGTGGACAAAATGTGTACTAACCTTTTCTTTTCCCATGTTTAAGAGCAAGGAAGCTAAGATCCCAAAATTCTTGTGTGATTGCCACTTACTACGAGGAATTGATTTTCAATTCAGAGAGCAAATGCATGGTATTTGCTACTGAATTCTCAAGCTATTCTAGCCAAACAAATATAGAAAACTTGAAAAGTAAAATTGCAGATTGTACAGAAAAATAAAAGATGGTTTTGGTGCAATCAATTAAGTGTCTAATTTTATAGGAAAATGGTCGTTGAACAGGGTTAAAAATAGGGAAAGTGTGGACAGACTGAATTGGTAGCAATTCGACACGTGTTCCTCAGTTGTTGACCCTATTTTTGTAGCATTTCTCCATTTTATACATCTTTTCTTTGCAATTATGTGCATTTGATTGGGATTGAAAAGAACAAAGCACAGGGAAAGCTGAATGAAGAAAATACAGGTCAAAATTAGTACCATTGTACTTGTGCAGTTTATCTGCATCAAATGCAGACTTTTCAATTTGAAGAGTTTCCTTCAATCCTGAAGCTAAGTGATCATGGAAAATGCTGTTCTGCCAGGGTAGTTCTACCAGGTATTGTACATGTTCCTCACAATGAAATGGGCCCCACATTGGACCCACATATAATAAAAAATTGAAGAAAAAAATGCTGACCCACCCAATGTGAGCTGCCTGTAGAAGGCCTCAGCCTGGCAGTATAGCATCTTCCATCATATCTGCACCAGAATTAGACAATAAAAGATATATCGTAAAACAAATACACCCAGAAATTCAACTGGGCAAAATTGGCAGTTCAAAGTATTGATGAAGAAAAAGATTTTAAATTTACGACCAGTCGTTTTCCCATACCAAACATTCAACAATGCCACCATGTATAGAATGAAGCAATGGGTTTATTAATCAAATATGGCTAATTGTCAAGTTGTATATCATTTTGAAAAATGATTTAATATAAGCTCAGCAAAATTCCTGGCCAGTAACAAAAATTCAATGCGTCCAACACCTGAAAAGTAAAATGCCCATCATCGAAATAGACAAAATTTACGGAATATTATGAATAGGTTTGAATTGAAAAAGAATTTTGCTTGACTTGAGAGATGACTAGTTGCGACTTTTCAAATAAAAACGGTCATATCGAAAGGCCATGATGTTTCGAATGGGGTGTGAATATTCAAAAAGGTATATATTGAAAAACTGGCTACGACTTATGGTGCTGTTTTGGCTAAAAAAATGTTTTTATTATTTTAGTCTATAAATTTCAATAATGCTATACGTACAGGCTTTCGATCACAAAATTTTTAAAAATGATGATGTAGAAAAAAAAGGTATTTTACACGTAATTTTTTTTTTTTTAAAAATGGAAGAAATAAAAGCCCTTTTTAACATGTCAATTTTCGAGATAATTACAGGATGTCAAACGAAATCAAAATATTATATTCTTAATATCATTTCGAAGTGCTCACGACCTAATTTTTCATGTCATTAACAGAGTGCGAAACAGCGAATCATAGCAAATGTTGGCATCAAAGCACATTGTTTCAAACTAGTATTTCAAGGATTATGATAACACACTAACTTTAAAAAAATTTCGACAATCATACACTAGTTGAATTCTTAAATCACATACCTTATGGACAAATCGAATTGCCTAAACGAACAACAAGAATAGTTAAATGTGCCTATTAAAAAGAGACATGTTCCTCATCTGTTCTTTAATTTTCTTTAATTGTTTCATTAACGTTTATTATTTTTGAGCGATAAATTTTTAAATATAATTTACATCATTTTATTAAAATTTTTACATGAAGTATGATGTTAAAAATTTTTGGATCAAAAATTTAATTTGGAATTTTTAGGAGAAATTTTACATGAGGTAGGAATTATTTTTCTGAAAATTCGTAACAAAATTTTTACATCCAAAAATTTTTGACGTTGTATTTTATGTCAAATTTCTAATAAAATGATATAAATTATATTTAAAAATTTGTCGTGCAAAAATTGTAAAAGTTAATGACATAGTTAAAAAAATTTAAAGAAAAGATGAGGTACACTTCCCTTTTTAATACGAATATTTGATGTACGTTTAACTATTTTCGAAATTCGTTTAGACCATTCGATTTGTCTAAATAATTATTATTAAAATAATTAGCTTGCTTTATATTTAATTTTGTCAGTAGAAAGTGTATTTGTTAAAAAATTATCATTAAAAAATTAATTTAATTATGAGTATATTATTGAAGTGAGCCAAACATAGACGTGAATAAATCCAATTTCTTCGGACTTTATAGTCCATGTCATTTTCTCTATTTCTGGTGGTATTAGAATCTTTTGGTACCGAAAATTGATGCCCATATCAAATATTTTTTAGAAATGTGACGTACAAATATGTTTTTTTTTTTTTTTTTTATTGTGTGTTTTGGACAAAATTTTCAATTGTTTAGAATTGATGATTGTCAAAAATTTTGGGACTGTCTCATGAGAGTACTCATTGGGTACTTTAATAATTTTTTATTTTAACATATATCATTTCTACCTATGTATCATACTTCCGTTATTTTATATAGTAGTGGTTGGTGCACAATAATTATTGTTGTACACCCTTACATTCCTCTAATAATGAGGAAGGTCCACAATTATAAAATTCATGTCGGCTCCCTCACATTGTGAGAGGGCCATAGTGTACAAAAAATTTTATTGTATGTTATATTTTCCACAAGGGTAAGGCTGCTTCACCATGGCAATCCCCACCATTAGGGGGCACAGGGCACCACATGGCGTCCCTGGAAATACGGCGCCTTGAAGTAGCACTCTTTCTATGGAGAGCGTTGATGTCTTATTTGACAAGGAAAGCTATGAAACTTTAGTAGAACATTTTAGAGTTGACATCGAATTTTGGATTTACTTGAGAATTTAAAGCACTTTATTGTGAGTTTAGCCTTCCAAACTAGATTTCATGAATAAAGCATCTATTAGGTATGAATTCATTGAATTTTTTTTATTTAATTTCAATCCACCTTCGCGTCTTTGTCTTGCTCCATCCTTGGTAGACACACAACCGTGAAAAATAACAAGTTTATGAATCGTAAGCATTTATACCATTTATACCATGAATCGTAACCACATAGTTAGATAAGAAAAGGGACTAATAAATCCATTTACACTCTTTGATTTCCTTTAAAACTCCATAAAATCCCATTTTTATAAACAAAACTACTATTTTCAGCAATAAAGAAAAGAAAAATAGCAACTCCTAGAACATGCCATCTCTTAAGGGATGGTTAAGTCAATTTACAATGTAATGAAGAGTTTGGCACCATAAAAAATGGAATAAAGATAGTGTTGAATGAAACATATATACAAGACATTAAACACCCATTGCTTTTGGCTTGGAGAAGTTTCTAGAGAGAGAGGAATAGCCAAAAATAATAATAATAATAAAATAAAATAATAAATAAACATGCTTGTCTTGTGGGTTGGATATGTCTGTGATCATAGAATATTAAGGTGGCAAAAGTTTCCATCGTACAAGACAACAATCAAAGGTTTCGTGTTGTTTACTTCAAAAATAAAAAAAAAATAATAAATAAATAAATAAATTGTTTTTGAATGCTAACAACATCTAGGTTTCTCATTTTGGAAATGGTAAGCTTTTAAATTTATCGATCTTTTCTATTATCAAATAATTTAAAAGGTTTAGACGATAAAAATTGAATCACATAATAATGACGTAATATTACAATTAGTAATTCAAATATGGATATCAAATTGACATTAAAGACAAAATAAATATATAATATATAAAGGTTTGTGTAATTTTTCTTAATAAGGTTCATCTTTCAAGATAATCCTAAATCTTAATATATTCTATTAGAGATCATCAAGCTCGAATTACCAAAGTGGTTTGTTTAAGCCCAGTCGAATAATTGGATTTTATTATTGATGTTTTCAAAAGAGGTGTCATTTTATGTGGCATGTTAAGAGTAAATATAATATTGAATAAGATTCAAATAAATATACTATATAAGAGTTATGCTACTCCTAACTAGGTCAACATTTTAAGATGAACGTGTATTTCTTTCTTGTATAATCGATCAATTATTTATCCACATTTTATGGAATCCGCAAATATTATGACTTATCTATTACTGATTTTTATACATTTATAATTTAAATCGATTATAAACAACTCCAAATATTTATTAGTATTGTTGTCCTCGAGGACCTTGAAAATGGTTTACGGTATCTTTTACATAATTGTACTATTCAATTTTCTTTATGAGAAATACCTTTCGTGTTTGAGGGCTGCTTCTTGAACAACCCCCTGGACATCCAAGGCGTTGTCTGGACGTCCAAGGGTTGTTCAAGGGGATTTATCCTTCGTGATTTTAAGATTGTTCGAATTTATTACATCAAAGCAAGAGGCTAGGGTAGGGTAGGGTTGGTTAGAGTGGGGTGGGGATAGTTGTTGTGCTTGCCGTGCGACATGAAAAATGAATATTTGTATGCCTTTTTTTCTCTTTTTTTTTCCCAATGGAATAAGCATAGATAAGGAAACAATGCAAGACAAAAACACACATATATTAGGGAATTTACTTCTTTTTTTCCTTCATTTTACAGCATGAGTGTTTCAAATTGAATTCAGCTAACTCAATCGTCCTCAACTTAAATAATAGACAAATTGGAACAATTATTATAGGTTGATCATCAATAGATTTCGCAATTTTACTAACAAAATGTATGATTGAGACGTCGGCGCAAGTCAAATTATCATGTACTATCAGAAATTTATGAAGAAATGCATTTCCACTCTATCAACACCACCTAAGCAATAAGCATTGGCTAAAATAATTATAATCCAATGGATATATCTGCTTATAAATTTGAGTGATGCTTCAGAACTCGGGATTCCGTTCCAAGGTCGAGGTGGCAGCACCTTGACCCTGGATCTTCACACATGTGGAGCCCGCCCCTTTTGCATTGGGGGCCGAGGTGGCTGGGCTAAATCCCGGGATCTCTAGCTTTTTTCTATAAATTTCCATCATTGACTGGGTATGTGTAGAATGTAATGATTAAGGTTTGGTATAGACGTATACAGATTATCAACAATCAAAATAAAACAGAATAATGATTCTCTTTTTGTTTACGAAATTAATCTATTAATGATGTTTTTTTTTTTTTTAACTGATGCTCATCTTCTAAATGTGGGATGGTAAAGTCACTTGATTTAAAATATTAAAAGATTAAGTCCCCTGGTGGTATTAAAATTAAATTTTAGCAGATTTTGATAAAAAGTTGATGAAATGTAATTGAGAAATTGTGGATCTCATAAAATATGTGGTTAAAATTAATTATTTAATTTGACTTAAATTAAAATTTAGTTTAATTAGTACCAAACAAATGTTAACTAGGGCCACATATATTATAATCTAAATATTATTTTCAATACATCCCTCGCGTATATATCATTTAAGTACTATATTCAATATGTCTCCTCATAAGTATGCAAAATAAATTTTAATTAAAGTCCAACGACCCTTGATCATTTACCTTTTTCGATCAATACTCATGTTGGTCTATAGAACGTTCTATTTATATGAATTGTTCTGTCGTTGAAAATAAAAATAAAAACATAGGAGAATGTCCATTTATTTCATTGTTCGAACATAGTCGTCCCAAGATTTGGGGGATGTATTTTTAAATTTTACAGTTAAAAAATAAAGAAGAATATATGATATGTGTAAGAGAATTCTTTAAAATCTTTAAATAAAGCAGTGAAAAGGACATTGGTGTCTTTGGCGTGTGAAGTCATTCATTCCACTGGAATATATATGATATTCCAATTAAATATTTTGCAACAGAATTATTTGTTTAAAACGATAAAGTGGGCTTTTTAGCACGGCACTACGTCCAATTATTTCACCCAACTTTTCATTCGCATCACAAAAGTATAAAGGAGAAATTGCATTGTTAGTCCTTAACTTATTTTTGTTGATACCGTTGCCCTCGACATTTTTGTTTTATTGCATCGTTGATCCCTATTAGAAACATTCTGTCTAATCTTTTAATTGAATATAACAGGAAAACAAAAGACATATACCAAAAGAGAAACAAACTCGGGGTAGTGCGAAATGTTTTTTTTAACAATTTTTCCCTTTTTTGTAACTAATAAAGAAATTATCATCTTTTCAATAAAATAGTTAGTTTTTAAAAGTCAATAGACATAATCCATCCATTAACAACACTACAAAAGAGATTTGTTGGAGAATTCAGTGCCAGAAAAATAAGTTGAGGATGAAATTGCAACAAGTATCATATGTTGGGGACTAATGGTGCAATTTCCTGTAGTAAAAATGGTAGTCAAGTCTGAAGTATTTACTGAGTTTATCTTTAAAAAAATTATTCATATAAAGATAAGTTGTATGTAAAAAACTTTTGGTATAACATTACATGAAAAAGTGTAGCTGCTACTTGAGGATCATCCACTCAGAGCGTATAGATCTTGCAGCTCACAGAAGCTTCTCTTTACAACCTCTCTCTAAATCTTGATTACAGAGATGAATAGGCTGAAAGAAAGGAACATAATAGAGCTTACAACACAATGAAGCCTCATATTTTGAGCATTTTCTTGATCCTATCATTAGCTACATTTGAATTTGCAATAGCTAAAGAGCCCAGAATCCAAGATTCATATGGTGAAAAGCGAAGAATTCTGCATCAGTTATTGTTTCCAGATAGTTCACCACCACCACTACCAGCACCGCCTCCGCCATTGCAGCCAGACACCCCAGAGCAAGACCAGCCATTCTCCCATGAAACCGGGGCAACACCGGATCAGGTCCAGCAGTCTCCTCCTGCACCAGCCTATGGCACACCAGTGGCAAATCCAATTGACAATCAACAGCAGCAGCAGGCAGCAACCAAGCCAATCAAGAAAGCGGCAATTGCAATATCAGTTGGGACTGTCATGTTAGGAATGTTGTCAGCTTTGGCGTTTTATTTGTACAAACACAGAGTGAGAAACACAGATGAGTCCCAAAAACTTGTTGGTAGCAATTCACAAAGAGCTAATGATCCACCATCCAATTTTTTGTACATTGGGACTGTGGAGCCATCCACCAGAGGTACAGTGAGTACTGATACCAACAGTTCACCTTATAGAAAATTGAATTCAGGAAAAAGATCAGATCGATATAGGCCTAGTCCCGACCTTCAGCCACTACCACCACTTACCAAACCCCCACCGCCACCTAGCATAAATTCACCACCCCCTATGTCATCATCGGAGGATGAGAGCCATGACACAAATTTTTGCACTCCACAAGAGTTGTCCATGATCAACGAGTCCCCGAGCTCACGTCATTTCAACTCAAGCAACAATACTGGCCAAACGAACCAGGCCAGGCCGGATACTCGTGTTGCTTCTTTACTCCCCCATTCCAAGAGAACTTCACCAAAATCTCGCCTTTCTGCCTCGTCTCCTGATAGAAAGTATCCAATCATTCCACCAATCAAACAATCTACACTGCCTTCTCCTCCACCACCAACAGCAACTAGTCCTTTAGGGCCACTGCAGGCTAGTAGACCTGCACTGCCTAATATTCCTGAACAAGCCAAATTTTCAGCGCCAACTCCACCACCAAACATGGCACGGCTTCAAGTATATTATAATCTAAATATTATTTTCAATACATCCCTCGCGTATATATCATTTAAGTACTATATTCAATATGTCTCCTCATAAGTATGCAAAATAAATTTTAATTAAAGTCCAACGACCCTTGATCATTTACCTTTTTCGATCAATACTCATGTTGGTCTATAGAACGTTCTATTTATATGAATTGTTCTGTCGTTGAAAATAAAAATAAAAACATAGGAGAATGTCCATTTATTTCATTGTTCGAACATAGTCGTCCCAAGATTTGGGAGATGTATTTTTAAATTTTACAGTTAAAAAATAAAGAAGAATATATGATAGGTGTAAGAGAATTCTTTAAAATCTTTAAATAAAGCAGTGAAAAGGATATTGGTGTCTTTGGCGTGTGAAGTGATTCATTCCACTGGAATATATATGATATTCCAATTAAATATTTTGCAACAGAATTATTTGTTTAAAACGATAAAGTGGGCTTTTTAGAACGGCACTACGTCCAATTATTTCACTCAACTTTTCATTCACATTACAAAAGTATAAAGGAGAAATTGCATTGTTAGTCCTTAACTTATTTTTGTTGATACCGTTGCCCTAGACATTTTTGTTTTATTGCATCGTTGATCCCTTGAAAGACATACCAAAAGAGAAACAAACTCAGGGTAGTGCGAATTTTTTTTTACAATTTTTCCCTTTATTGTAACTAATAAAGAAACTATCATCTTTTCAATAAAATAATTAGTTTTTAAAAGTCAATAGACATAATCCGTCCATTAACAACACTACAAAAGGGATTTGTTGGAGAATTCAGTGCCAGAAAAATAAGTTGAGGATGAAATTGCAACAAGTATCATATGTTGGGGACTAATGGTGCAGGTCGTCAAGTCTGAAGTATTTACAGAGTTTATCTTTAAAAAAAATTGTTAATATAAAGATAAGTTGTATGTAAAAAACTTTTGGAATAACATTACATGAAAAAGTGTAGCTTCTACTTGAGGATCATCCACTCAGAGCATGTAGATCTTGTAGCTTACAGAAGCTTCTCTTTACAGCTTCTCTCTAAATCTTGATTACAGAGATGAATAGGCTGAAAGAAAGGAACATAATAGAGCTTACAACACAATGAGGCCTCATATTTTGAGCATTTTCTTGATCCTATCGTTGGCTACATTTGAATTTGCAATAGCTAAAGAGCCCAGAATCCAAGATTCATATGGTGAAAACAGAAGAATTCTGCATCAGTTATTGTTTCCAGATAGTTCACCACCACCACTACCAGCACCGCCTCCGCCATTGCAGCCAGACACCCCAGAGCAAGACCAGCCATTCTCCCATGAAACCGGGGCAACACCAGATCAGGTCCAGCAGTCTCCTCCTGCACCAGCCTATGGCACACCAGTGGCAAATCCAATTGACAATCAACAGCAGCAGCAGGCAGCAACCAAGCCAATCAAGAAAGCGGCAATTGCAATATCAGTTGGGACTGTCATGTTAGGAATGTTGTCAGCTTTGGCGTTTTATTTGTACAAACACAGAGTGAGAAACACAGATGAGTCCCAAAAACTTGTTGGTAGCAATTCACAAAGAGCTAATGATCCACCATCCAATTTTTTGTACATTGGGACTGTGGAGCCATCCACCAGAGGTACAGTGAGTACTGATACCAACAGTTCACCTTATAGAAAATTGAATTCAGGAAAAAGATCAGATCGATATAGGCCTAGTCCCGACCTTCAGCCACTACCACCACTTACCAAACCCCCACCGCCACCTAGCATAAATTCACCACCCCCTATGTCATCATCGGAGGACGAGAGCCATGACACAAATTTTTGCACTCCACAAGAGTTGTCCATGATCAACGAGTCCCCGAGCTCACGTCATTTCAACTCAAGCAACAATACTGGCCAAACGAACCAGGCCAGGCCGGATACTCGTGTTGCTTCTTTACTCCCCCATTCCAAGAGAACTTCACCAAAATCTCGCCTTTCTGCCTCGTCTCCTGATAGAAAGTATCCAATCATTCCACCAATCAAACAATCTACACTGCCTTCTCCTCCACCACCAACAGCAACTAGTCCTTTAGGGCCACTGCAGGCTAGTAGACCTGCACTGCCTAATATTCCTGAACAAGCCAAATTTTCAGCGCCAACTCCACCACCAAACATGGCACGGCTTCAAGCAATGAACGGGAAAGAGCAGCAAGCATCTAAGTTCCCAATGCCATCTCCACCTCCACCTCCACCTCCTCCTCCTCCACCACCACAGCTGCCACCGCTGCCACCTCCACCACCTTCTTTTCCAATAACAAGAAAATTGGGAGTTGTGGAAACAAATAAACCATCTGTTCCTAAAAAACCAGTTAGAGTACAATCAAAAAGTTCCAGCCCAAAATCAAGCCCAGAGACTGAAAAGAGAAGTCCAGTTAAAGAAGTTGATAAAGGTCTCAGTATGTCGAGGAAATTAGATGATGATGATTATAAAGATGGATCAAAACCCAAGTTGAAGCCTTTGCATTGGGACAAAGTACGAGCAACCTCAGATCGAGACACAGTTTGGGACCGCATAAAGTCAAGCTCCTTCCAGTAAGCAGAATGCTATACGATCTTTTACTAAAGACTGAATACTATATCTTACCAAGAAATTCTTATCTTGCAGGTTAAATGAGGACGCCATGGAGTCGCTTTTTGGATGCAATTCTGCAAATTCAATCACTAAAGAATCAACTAGGAAGCCAGTCCTTCCTCTGTTAGAACGGGAGAACAGGGTACTAGATCCAAAGAAATCACAGAATATTGCTATAATGTTACGAGCATTGAACGTTACGAGAGACGAGGTTGCTGAAGCACTTTTAGATGGTATGTAAACCCTTTCATCCTTTCCTGCAAGACAAAGTGAATTCAAGTTATGCGATAATTTTTCCATTAGAACAGTAAGGTGGACAAATGTCTAAATATATCGTTTGTTTATATCTATACAAAGGCAATATATAGGTGATATATTTATAGACTGTTAACACGGACTTGAGCAACAAAAGTATGAATAACATCCATTTGATCAAGTATTACATTAGAGCCTATTCACAGAAGTGAATTCAAGTTATTTGATAATTTGTGCAGAACAGGAAGATGAAAAAATGTCTAAGCCCCTGTTTGGGCTCCATTTTTCCAAAACTCATTGTCTACCCCACATTCTCCCATAAAAACCCAGAACTTTCCCTTATTTTTTAACCACACATTCTCCAAAAAATCACTATTTCAAAACACATTTTCCCCCAAAATCTCATTTTAATGGAGCCTAAACAGGGGTTAAATATATAATTTGCTTTCTCTATACAAAGAAACATGCATACTTGATAAATTTATAGACAATTCAAATGTACTTAAGTAAAAAAAACTATGAAATAACACCCATCTGATCAAGTATTACATCAAAGTCTATTCACAAAAGGAAACTGGGTGGAGGCCTGCAAAATGTATATATTTTATGACATCTTGCACAGCACAATCAACTTCATGCCTGACCTCTCGACTTTTTACTTGAGAGTTGTCCAATACAGTTGATGGCTGTGATTTTACCTGCCTCCTTGCCTACCCAAAAGAAACCCTCTAAGGCTAACAAAATTTAGTCCCATTGGAAGAAGGTTTTTCGTCACAGATTAGCTGGCAAAATAAGCAAAGTGCCTCATACTTAATTATTCATTGACAGGAAAACTAAGATTAGAGCTGCTAGTATATTCTATCCCTCTTAAAATTTACATTGAGATTAATAAGTTAGAACAATAAAAAATAGCTGACACTGCTAAGTGCAAGTGAAAAGACAATCAACAATTTTCCAAGTCAAGCTAGTGATTTACAATAATAAAAATAATGGTTCAAAAATGACAGAGAAGGCTCTTGTGCATGGGTAGGGGTAGGTTTGATGATAACAGCATAATGTCGGACATACATTTGTATGACACCCAAACATAGATTTGTGGAGGCCTGCAAAATGTATATATTTTATGACATCTTGCACAGCACAATCAACTTCATGCCTGACCTCTCGACTTTTTACTTGAGAGTTGTCCAATACAGTTGATGGCTGTGATTTTACCTGCCTCCTTGCCTACCCAAAAGAAACCCCCTAAGGCTAACAAAATTTAGTCCCATTGGAAGAAGGTTTTTCGTCACAGATTAGCTGGCAAAATAAGCAAAGTGCCTCATACTTAATTATTCATTGACAGGAAAATTAAGATTAGAGCTGCTAGTATATTCTATCCCTCTTAAAATTTACATTGAGATTAATAAGTTAGAACAATAAAAAATAGCTGACACTGCTAAGTGCAAGTGAAAAGACAATCAACAATTTTCCAAGTCAAGCTAGTGATTTACAATAATAAAAATAATGGTTCAAAAATGACAGAGAAGGCTCTTGTGCATGGGTAGGGGTAGGTTTGATGATAACAGCATAATGTCGGACATACATTTGTATGACACCCAAACATAGATTTCATACTGGTAAAAGTTTGCATTTCGATGGTAAAATATAGATAGCTCTTGAAATCAACTTCAGAAGCAATTTAATCCTCTCACTCTTCTAGTTCAATAAATGAGTCAAGTGATAACCATGATAAAAATATAGATAGCTCTTGAAATCAAATTCAGAAGCATATTTAATCCTCTAACTCTACTAGTTCAACAAAAGAGTCAAGTAATTCCCATGATACTTTCTACTTCAGCATGCTCAAATGTGTAATGCAGAATAAACATGCAATGTTAATACTATGTTATGGTTGGTAGAAAGGATTCATGAGTGTTAAAGAAGAAATAGAAGTTAAAATATCATTTATTATGCTGTTTAGATCTTCCTGCATACATACCAAATATGTACTTAGAATGTCAGATATGATGCAAAAGACCTTGGAATGCTGATGCCTGTTAAGTTATAATGTAGCTCTACTTCCGGAGTCCGGCAAGTAAATTCAGTCACACATATATATGTTTTGGTGTTGCAGGAAATCCAGAAGGACTGGGTTCAGAGCTTCTGGAGACTTTAGTGAAGATGGCGCCGACCAAGGAGGAAGAAATAAGACTTAAAGACTACAGCGGTGATAGCTCTAAGTTGGGGACTGCAGAACGATTCCTCATGGCAATACTAGATATTCCATTTGCTTTTAGAAGAGTGGAGGCTATGCTATACAGAGCAAACTTCACTACGGAAGTAAAATACTTGAGAAAGTCCTTTCAGACACTAGAGGTACTGTCAACTTCTTTAACATGGCCACTATTGTGATAAGGCTTTGATAGCATGATTTTGATAATTCCTATTATTCTAGAGCAGCTGGAAATCTTTACCCTTTCATTGCATGTTTTTCTAACACATAGCTTGTCACATAATACAGGAAGCAAGTGAAGAACTGAAAAATAGTCATCTGTTTATTAAACTCCTAGAAGCTGTTCTAAGGACAGGAAACCGTATGAATGTTGGAACAAACCGTGGTGGTGCCAGAGCTTTTAAACTTGATACTTTGTTGAAATTAGTGGACATAAAGGGAACAGATGGCACGACAACCTTACTTCACTTTGTAGTCCAAGAGATCGTCAGGTCAGAAGGAGCAGGTTCTGATTCTATAGTTGAAAGCCTCCCACATAAAACACATTTCAGATTTAAAGATGAGGATTTTAAGAAGCAAGGATTGCAAGTTGTAGCAGGGTTAAGCAAAGAGCTTGGCAATGTCAAAAAGGCAGCAGGAATGGACTCAGATGTCTTGAGTAGCTATGTCTCCAAGCTTGAAATGGGTCTTGAGAAAGTCAGGTTGATTCTGCAACATGAGAAGCAAAGTATACAGGGTAAATTTTTCGATTCGATGAACATGTTTCTTAAAGAGGCTGAAGATGAAATCATCAGGATTAAGGCAGAAGAACGAAAAGCATTATCCCTGGTGAAAGAGGTGACTGAGTATTTCCACGGGGATGCTGCAAAAGTGGAGGCCCATCCTTTGAGAATTTTCATGATTGTACGAGATTTTCTCTCCATATTGGACAACGTGTGCAAAGATGTCGGGAGGGTGCAAGAACAAACAACCACGGGTGCCGGGAGATCATTCAGAGTTCCCGCCAATGCATCTCTTCCAGTACTCAGCCGATACAACATACGGCATGATAGAAGTTCTGACGATGATAGCATGTAGTCTTAGACAACACATGAACACAGCATCAATAAATGCCAAACAGACTCCACCGTGGACAGAGTAAGATGACCAAAATCATAGCATTTTTTTCTATTACCATATACATAGGTAAGGCAGTTTTTTGTTCATTTATATACTTATTCAAGAGAACACAGAGTACACTTCGAGAAATAATAATCATCTGAATGTAGTATCATTTCACTTTTTTTCTTATCCAGCGTAAGTAAAAACATCCGTGTTCATAGTCACTCTTTCAATCAAATGTTCTAACACATTCGCCCGAATTTTTTTTAATCACATTTTTGATTGACCACCAAATTACTGTGAAAATACCACAATCCAAACGGGCTTCTATATTTATCATCTCTACTATGCTTTTCTGAACTTTTGAACCGAAACACTATAAATTGCTTATTATTTCCTGTCTGAAATTGAATATGGTGAAGAATGTCTGCCGTTCCTAGTAAACTCAAAGACCCAGTTGACACTCATGAATATAACGCGAATGAAAATTACAGAAACGTACCGCAATAGAATGTCCCAATAGCCATTAGAGCAAAGCAATTAATTAATAGAGAACGTTGCTCCATTTAAAAGGCAATGGCGGGATTAACTAAGAAATTCTGGGAAAATACTCGTTTGCCAACGAGAACTATAGAATATGATTTTGAGAGAAATAAAGGCTTCTGTTTATTTTTATTTTTATTTTTTACCCTATGTATTCACTTATTGAGGATCTTTTACAATTTTTGTTCCTATCATATTCGCTTTTTGTATTTCAAGACCTCTCATTTGAATTTTGATAAAATCATCCCTGTATCATTGTTTATTTGTAGAAATGGTCCTTCCCGTCCACCGCTATCTGAAATGGCCGGGTGGATTGCACATGCTTTTTCAGGAGGACAATTTTGTCCAATCATTTGAAGGATAAAGCCGTGAGTACAGAATTTATATTGAAACTCATGTGGTAGCACACGATTGGACTAATATTTTTTATCTTCTCGTCTTCCAATGATATTTTGCCATGTATTGTCTGTAATGATTTTCTATCAAAAATTCTGCATTTGTAGCATAATTCTCATTTGAATTTACAAAATAGATAAATTGCATCAGGGGTCTCAAACCTTTCAATAAAATATTGTGGGTCACAAACCTTTCATTTTTAGAGTCTGAAATCTGGAACCTTTAAATTTGTAGTATGAGGTCTCTTGAACGATGTCCACCCAAAAAACGTTAGTTGAATCTTAAGACTTTCAAGTCAACGGCCCGGCTTCGCTTGCGCAATATGTACTTTATCAATGCAATCGTACCAAAACTAAATATAATCTATTGACTCGATTTCAGTTTCTTTATTAAATGGCTCGATTTTGGGACCATGCATTTAAAATCGATTGGTTCCAATTCAGTTCTTAATAGTACCTTAAGAGCCAATAATGAATTTGGTTCTGTCTAGTTTTTTTTTTTATTGGTATATTGCACAAATATGCACCAGATATTTGACACTAAACCTTAGGATTATCTCATGCAAAAATTTTGCTTTCCATAAACTTCTTCTTTCTTTTATTAGAGTAAAACTTATGAGTAATCAACATTTAAGTCTAAATAAGTTTATGAATACTTTATAAAAATCATAGATTTAATGAAACCCCAATAGAAAAAGGTGTATTTTTAGTTCAATTTTCATAAGAACTCAAATTTCTCATTATTTTAAAAGTGGTCGATCATCATAATCGAGATTTTTTCCTTGAAAATTATTGAATATAATCTGATTATAAATATTGCAAACATTTTTTAATATATATTGTTGTATGAATTTTCTTAAGAATTAATTTTTCATCCAAACTTTACAGTTTATATTGTGTTTAATAATTTATCTTTTTATATCCTTATTAATTGATCTTAAGGCTTGGAGTGTATTTTTATTTATTGTCTTATTTGATTAATTTATATATTATTAGATTATAAGAATGATAGGTGATTTTAACTCTATTTTATTTATTTATTTTAATATGACAAGTAGTTTATTACTTTGTATTTATAAAACTTTTAATATAAAGAATCATAGAACCAGAGCCGGTTGGTTCAATTCCAGTTCAATTATATAGTTAGATAGGAAATCAATGGTTCTATTTCTCATATTTTTATTGGTGTTTGGTTTGGTTTGATTTGGTTCGGTTTCAGTACCTTTCGAAATCAAACCACGACTGTGGCTTAATTTCTACACACCTTCTTTTATGTGGCCCCATTTTGGGTCTTTAATAGGAGTAGGTTTTTTCAGGTGCGAAAACTATTTATTGTGCTTTTGTTTCGGTTGCTCTTGAACAACTTGAGATTCAATCCATTCAATGTTTTGTCAGAGATTACTCATGTCAAAAAAGAATTAAAAATTAGTAGATGAAAAATCGAGTGTATACCTAAAAACTTGATAGCCTGTATAGATTATTTTTTATATGTTACATGTATTTAATTGCATTAATTGAGGTATATTTTACCATTTTAAAATTGGTCAAAATTTGGTTGATCGTTGACTTTTGTTCAACTAAAGTGAAATGGACAAAATCCTTTTACTACAACAAAATAAACGCTCGAAGCTGTGGTTCAAATAAAAAATTTGCAAACTTTTAAGCAGTGTTCTGAAAAGCAAAAAGTGCGATTAAACGTGGAGGTCAAACTTTAAGCTCTCTGAGCCTATGCAAGATTTAGGTGTAAAAAATTATTGCTTATTTTTATTATTATTTTAAATACTTGGTTCCGATTTGGAAGGGATTAAAATTAGATTTTTAATAGAATTTGTTGAAAGTGTTGTGTGGCCTATCAAAATACGTGGTTGAAATTAATTGTTAACTTTGACTTAAATTAAAATCTAGATTTTAATTGATACCAAACATGAGCTTAATCATTCTAAAAATCATTAAATAATTATAATAATACATACTAAACATCAGTGGTAGTTCCACACGCCGCGTGTGTTGAATTTGTAGAGAACAAATATTTTTTTATTGACAGTAGATAAATGTTTTATATTATATAGTAATTCATTTAATTTTCCAACGTCTCTTGTAGCTTTGTTAGTTGGAGCTTCCACATACAAATTGGAGATCCAGGGATCTCTTCAAAACAAATTTATTGTGTAGTTCTTTTAGTTCTACAATTTTTACCAAAATTAATGCTATAGGGATGAAATTCAAAGTTATAAACCTTCTTTATGATTATTGAAAGTTTGATCATCATGGCACTTGTTGAACTGTGACATTAAATGTAACGGAATAATATATATTCCATTTTAGTGTTTTAATGCAATTGCACGGATCCGCACCCATGCTATTCCTTTGAATTATAAAAAACTTGGAACTTTGTCATTTGGTGAATATTATTAATGTATATAACAAAATTATATATGTTTAATTTTAGCAAAATAATCATTATATTTAATTTTTAATATTTTATTTCGACCGACGATCAACAGTCAACAACCACCCATGCTCACTCAAAAAATTGGATCCATCACTGCCAAACATCTAAAAGCATAAAATATTATATTTATTTAATAATTTCTACAATTAGTCAACCGTAAAATATTCAAGTTATTGAAATGCAAAGACTAGACTATTTTCATAGCCCTTGTTTGATCCCCATTTTTTTGGAGAAAATGAATTTTTTAACAGTGTTTTGACATAATTTTAACCGCACATTTTTCAATAAAATAATATTACATGCAAATTCAAAACTTTTCCTTATTTTTTAACCACACATTTCACATCAATACACAATTCAAAAATTCATTTTCGCCATCAAAATGGGGCTCAAACAAGGGTATAGTTTCAAATTTTAACTAGACAGTCCTACTTAATAGATTTATAAGAACTTCATATATATTTTCAAATTTTGCAATAAAACGATAAGTTTCAAAATCATAATTATAAATATAGATAGCACTATAATGCAAATTTTATCTAAATCTTTATTGGATAAAATCATTTTTGACTTTTGTACGGATAAAGTCATTTAAAAACTTGAAACTATAGTCAAATAAAAGGTTTTTAGAAAATAATAAAATAAAATTAATAAAGCATGCCTAAGTTGATCACTTATTTCGTGCTTACTGTCAAGGCAAAATGTTTTGCCTACGCCTCTAACTTTTTTAGAATACTACCTCTAAGTTGATTAGTCACGGTTCCACGCTACATTTTATAAAACTTTTGCATAAGATTATATTAAAACCTAAATGTCACAGCACATAAGATGAATTGATAGATTTATTGAACTGATTTCTGAAATCAGCATTAATCATTTACTTATCTTGGTGTTCCTTTGTTCAAAGCAGCCAAGCAAATTTTCTTATACATGAGTCATGACCATATTTAGAATGTAGAGGGCAAGAGTTCAAGTTGGGCACATAGATTTTTATCATGAGATCAGTTCTATCCTCCACTCTACTTTATCTGCTTTAGATTATGCAACCTATTTAAGATTGTACTAAAGAAGTTGGAGAGTATTTTCATCAGATTCATTTAGGATTCAAATGATTAGGCACGCAGCTTACAGTGAAAGAACTGGAAGAAACTTTGCCTCCTAATTGATGAGGGTGGATTGGATTTCAAGAAGCTTTGCCTCCCAATTTGGAGGCAACCGAAGCTAATAGGTCCACTGGTAGATTCTCACATTGTTTTGCATCTTGGTGAGCAACATATTTTCTTGTGACATGATCGTTCATCGACATCATACTTTTGCTAGGGTACTTGATTTCTTTGATTACATTGATTAGGATTTGGCCGTTTACTACAAGTTCTTCCACCCATTGAAAGTCTTCCTCTATGTTCTGATGTCCCTGATCGAATTATGTGGAGGAATACATCGAACTGCAGCTTCGTTATTGAGTTTGCATAGTAGCTATTTGATCAATTCATCAGTTTAGGTTATATACTATTGGATATAGAGATCCATCATACATACACATTCGTTCTTCTACTCGAGATTATGGCAGGGTTAGTTACAAGTAGATGTCATGATTCGACGACTGGTAGATTATTATTTGGGGAATCCTAACCCCCATCATCCTTCTTGAATGGAGCTAGAAAAATCAACTGGGATGCGATGGTGATTTGCCAAAAAATAAACAAAAATAGTTCGATAGTTTTCAAGATTTTTCAGTTAATGAATTTTCCAATGAGATTCTCGTGGATATTTTCTATTGTTCACGGTATGTATATATATGTATGTATGTGTGTGTATATATATATATATATATATATATATATATATATTGTAGGTCCACGCCTTAGCCCGTGTACATTTTGACACTAGGTGGGGTCGAGCCATTCATGAGAACAAGAGCCGGTTTGTTTTTCAAAGAAATTAAAATAAGATGAAAAAAGGAGACGAAAAATGAAGCTCGACCATGACTCGTTTCAACATGAAGTCGAGCAGTTCAAAAGCGAACGAGCTACTCAATCCCTTTGCCATGCCTAAGTAACAATTCTATTAACTATAGATTGGAAATTCTATCATTAAAACTACTTAAAATAACTTACTTTATTTTTAACTCTAAACAAGACATATAATTTATTGATTTAACCAATGTTCTAAAAGGCGTAATGCATGGCTATGCGTGGAGGCCAAACTATGGGTTAGGCGGAGCAAAGGCATAAAAATGTGTTTTCTTATTTTGATATTATTTTAATTTTTAATCAATCAAAATATCGTTCAGTAATTAAAAATAATACCTATCAAACATCTAAAACAAATTTATAAAAAATTTATATATTTTTCCAAAGTTTTCAACAAAAAGATAAGTTTCAAATGTAAATGTTAAATACTAAATAAATATAAATTTTTGGAAATTTTTCTTTGAACAGCTTCACGCAGATGTTTTGAATTTAGAATTGACAAAAGCTAAGAAATCAACATTTAAGTTTTAATTTAGAAGAATTGTTAAAAAAAAAAAAAAAGATAATTATGCGCGCTTAGGTATGCATTAGCGATTAATCACGCCTAGACATGCATTAACTGTTAACGATTGCTATTAACCGCTAAATAACGCATCAAGCCACTTGACTTGACGTTTCCGCCCTGCAGCGCACATTTTAGAACAGTGAATTTAACTCATAAGTCATCTGTAAATTTATTTTGTTATATCCTAGTACTTATGAGCAAGTGTTTTTTATGCGGTAGTGGTCTGCATTACATAATGAGCTTTATATAGAGACATAATTTGGATTGGACGAGGAGCGTGTTGGTTATAATCCAGCCACCTCATCTCGGTCCACTCACTTTCACACGTGAACCCGCTCCAGTAATCATATTCACGTGAATTTTCATGCCATTATCAATACCTTTCATCATAGATTTTATATTTAAATGTGGGCCAAAATTAATTTTTTTCCTCCAAAAGTAAATTCTCAATTCCCAATTCCCAATTCTTATGAAAATGAAATATAATGTAATTTATTGCATTTCCATTTCCTACAAATGAAACCCTCATTGGGACTGCTGTCTTTAATTATTAAAGAGAGAAAATAATAAAATAAAATAAAAAATGAAGGTTGGGTTTATCTTTGATGTAATTGAATGGTCTAGATTTCATATTTATGCATATTTAATTTTACTTCTATGGATAATATGAACTTTAATTATGTGTGTCAAAAGACAAGCACGACATGGCATTCAGCCCGGAGAATTGTAGCGGGAGATGCCACACAACTCCAAACTTACAAATAGAGTACAATAGTTATATAATCTCAATAAATGTTGATAAAAATCATTTCGTACAAAAAATTGGAGAGAGTTAGATACGAAATTAATGATTGTATTGAAGGCAACTTTTCTCCCCACTTGCATCACCACCACTGTCATGGACCAATCACAATTTTCGACAAAATAACACGGGTCGAATATCAGTCTTATATCGTCATTACGTCTCAAAATCTATCCTTCTCCACCTCAAGTGTACTATAACTTGAAGTGACAAAGACCGTCTGATGAGTGAGTTTAACCTGAAAAATGGGTCATTTCCCTCCACAAAAAAGGGAGGAAAATAAAAGAAGGTATTTCAAATATCATAAACTCTTGTCTACTCTAATCTCATCAAATATTGTAAAAATCTCATTTTACTCATTAAAAACATTGTTTAAAGAGTGTCACGCCACTTTTTACTAATAAGACTGTCAAATAATTTACATGAATGTTGAAATTTTTTCTTTTCTCAAATCAAAATTCTAATACATAAAATTTTCATAAATGACTTGAGATAATATTTGCAGCAAATATATATGTGCACGCGCAGCGGCACGCCACGCTATGTCAAAATCAAATTAAGTATGATGAACTGTAGCTAAATCATTCATTACCTTACTATATATTATATTATATTTCTTTTGTAAATTTCGATATATATTAACATGTATAAATTTATAATTTTTGAACCTGATTTAAAAAAAAAAAAAAAAGTATGTATGTATGTATGTATACACACACACACACACCCCGTTGAAAATAATTTTGATCTTGATCACGATTTATTAGAAGTAAAAGGCAATTTGGAATAATTTTTACCGACCTAAAAATTGTTGAAAAATTAAAATTTACTTGAGTTCGACAATGTGGTATCTCATACATCTTCACTTCTTTACTAACTTTGGTACGCAACAAGACCTATAGTATATTGTCCAAGAGAAAGAGTAATTTTTGGTTGAGTTTCGATTTAATCTTTTTCGTGCAATATTGTTTGTGTCTTGTGAACGATAAGTCAAGAAGATAGGTAGTTATTGTATATCATTGATTGAAAATTTCTTAATCGTTAATCTATTGAGTAACGTATTCTTAATAATCCAATCAGAGATCCTAAAAAAAATTGAACCTGAGATATGTGTTTGTTTGGTAGGAATTTTGTTAATTGATTTTTTTATCGTTAGAGATAAAATGGGTCCTACCTGTAAGAGAAAAAATTCAAAAATGACAGTTGAAATAGTGAAATAAAGATCAAAAAATTGATTTAACTGACTTAAAATTTGTACAAAACAAGCTCATAAGTAAAGAATAGAGACAAATGTGATAAAATATAAAAGTGCTTATTTTAGTATTCTTAAATTATTGATAAGAAAGTGAATGGCGATACCTCATAGAGGGCCCTGTGGTTGGTTCTCAATTAACGCACTCCATAGAATTAAGAGAAAAGTTATGCTTAATAAATTGGATTGACAAAGTACTTAAAGAATTGAGAAATGTCGTATATAGCCTTATTAAAATGAAATCAATCACGAACTTAGTCGTTTTGTACTATCCAACTCAACCCTTTTCGGGTTTATGTGAATCTTCACCGGGGTATGTATTTTATTTTTACTTCTTTAACATCGTATCCTATTTTATTTCATCATATGTTTAGATTATTGAAAATTAAAAATTTATTATTTTATCTCATTCCCTTCCATAGTCATCTATTTTTAACATAAAGGAGCGATGGATATTAAGTGCGTGATAGTTGCAAATGCGTGATTAAAATCAATATTTGATTTTACAATGAAATCCAATCAAACACCATATCTTCTTTTTTTTTGCCTTCTTTCCTATAAAATAAAAAAATTAATATGGAAAAAGAAAGGAAAATATTATGAAAAAAATTGTATTGATTTTCATTAATTCTAAAACAGTAATAATATGTTTTGTAAATTGGATTTGATTAAAAAAAAAAAAAAGGAACAAAGAATATCAAAGTTAGAAAAAGAATTTAAAAGATTAGGCTAGATTTTATCATCTTGCCTGTAATTTAACTCAATTCGACTTTTTATTAGCGGGATGAGTAGTGCAAAAGGAGACACAACTAGAAGAGTATACCTTGTAATTCCTTTCCATCCTTTTCTCAATTCAATTGCTATCTTCAAAGTGCTTTTGATGGTTCTACTAGTCTTGTGTTACTACTGTGTAACAAATGTGACTTGATAACACTAATGCGTTAGAGATATTTAGTTTGAGCAAAATATTCTTTGTAATCTTCCCTTTCTTAGAATTCTATCAATTAGAATATATTTAAGAATGCTTGTAATCCCTTTAATTTTATTTTACCATATCTAGTGTCAATTAGGGACTTTGTACACTGTATATATACTACCATTCAGTATTGAAATAATATGCCATACATTTTCCATTTCTCTATTCTCCTTCATAATGCACATTATATATTTTGGATTAAACTTTTTATGAGTTGCTCAGAGCACAACAAATGCAATTGACGAGTGAGCCCTACATTCCTTTCCATTCTCTCTTTTTCGATTAGATTGGAGGTCTTTTGGGTGTTTAATTGCAGTCTTCTGAGTGCTTTTTATGGTTCAATTAGTCCAACATTCATGTGGTATGACAAATGTGACTTGAAAATACCAATGCATATTACATATGTTGATTTCAACTTTTTATGAATCGATCGAGTACGCAACAAAGGGCACCATTAGAAGAGTGGACCTATAATTCCTTTCCAATTTTTTCTCGATTTGATTGCATTCTCCGAAATTCTTGCTGATTTCCCACTAGTATTGAATTAGAATTGTGTAACAAACATGATTTGATAATAGTAATACTCATGTAAAGTATACCTAACCTTGTAATATTCGACATTTAATGAGCTGGTCGAATAGTGTGACAAGAGAGAGAATCAAAAGAGTGAGCCCTATGACGCGTTTCCATTTTTCTTGATTCGATTGCAGTTTCTGAAGTGCTTGTTGATGATCCTACTAATTTGATAGTACGTAATAAATGTGATTCCAACAATACTAGTGCACATTATAGTTCACACCTCTTTTTACAACTGGTCGANACTAATTTGATAGTACGTAATAAATGTGATTCCAACAATACTAGTGCACATTATAGTTCACACCTCTTTTTACAACTGGTCGAACAGCGTGACGAGAAATAATCGAAAGAGTATGCCCTATGCTTCCTTTCCATTTTTCTTAATTCCTTATTGAAGATCCCACTAATTTTATCCTATGTAAGAAATGCGACTCTGACAATACTAATGCACATTAGTATCTAACACCCCTTTCCCCTCACCTCAAAATAAATAAACCAATAAAAATCACTGCACTTTACAATTTTACTTCGATATACTGTAGATTAACCGCTAAAAACACGCTATATTCCCTCCGCTAAATTTGGCGGCACCAAAACAGCAACTCTAATGGCTCCTCTTCCATCCTTACTGGATATCAATCTCACTCTAGATTTCATAAAGTTTTCCCATTAAATAATTCTTCCCTAGGATAGAATCTCACTCATTTTCTTTTCTGGGTTGCCTTTTTTCTTCAGAAATCAAGAAAATTCTCACAATGGAAAAATCAGGCCATAATTCATTCTCTGATCTTTTGTGTGAAGAAGATGAATCTTGCTTGAATGAACGCTGTTTCCAGGATATGGGCTTCGATTTGGGCTCTTTTTCTGTGTTTGATGATGAGTATATACAGTTGTTAATCGAAAGAGAAAGCATTTTTCAGTCGGATGGAAATGGTTTTTCAATCGAGAGTGAAAAAAAATGGTTGAAATCCGCCCGTTTGGATGCCATTACTTGGATTCTTGAGGTCTATTTTCTATTTCCCTTCTTTTACTTTCGGTTCAACCACTGGGAGGAAAATTGAACCATATGATTAGTCGACTTATTATTGTGCTTTTCAATGGACGTATTTTTGCAGACAAGGGCCTTTTTTGGATTTCAATTTCGTACCGCTTATCTTTCCATTATTTATTTTGACCAGTTCATTTCAAGAATGTCCATTGATGTAAGTTTTTTCTAATTAGAACCTTTTTCTTTTGTTTATGATGGGATCATTTTCATGTCTGATTCATATATAATTAAATGGGATTTTATTGTTCTGTTTAGTATGTGATTTCGGAATTTTATTGATGTTAACAGGACAGCAAATGGTGGGCTATAAGATTATTATCAGTCGCATGTTTATCATTGGCTGCAAAAATGGAGGAACCTAAAGTACCAGCATTATCCGAATATCATGTAGATGAATATAATTTTAAAGGAAATGTGATTAAGAAAATGGAATTGTTGGTTTTAAGTACTTTGGAATGGAAAATGAGTTCAATAACTCCTTTTGCTTATCTCAATTATTTCTCCTCGAAATTCTGTGGTGAATTAAGGTGCGAAGAACTGTTAAAACGAGCTGTTGAATTGATCTTGGCTGTAATAAAAGGTAAGTCGACATGTAATGATGTTTGAATTCTGATTTAAATTGCACTTAGTGAAATTCTTGGTGAATTTATAGTTATGTAATGCAGAGATTAATGTGGGGGAATATCAGTCGTTCATTATTGCTGCAGCCGCAGTTTTAGCCTCGTATGAGTATCAGTTAACAAAAGAATATATGGAGACTAAGATGAATGTTATTCCATCATGGGGGTCCATTGAGAAAGTGAGTCTCCTTTGTTATATAATTTGCTAGTTTCTTGTTAGTTTGTGAATAATTAAGTAATTTTTATTGACTTCTTTCATCTAATTAACTGCAATAATTTTGCATATCAACAGGAGGATATATTTTCGTGTTATAATCTACTGCGAAAGATCGGGTTTGTGAAGTTCAATACACCCAACTCAGTGATTTCCCCAAATTTATTTTCAAGTCAATCAAGCTCTGTTCATTCTCTTGAGAATTCTTCAATCACCTCGACTGTTGGCGTAAAGAGAAGACTCGCATATCCTGATGGTGATCTATGTTGTCCTCTTCACAAGAACCCTCGCCCGTAGTTGGTTTGAGGCATTGAATTTTGACGATAAGATTGGATTTTTGGCCTTAATAAACATAACAACATATTGTATGATTTGGAGTGATACATGGCTCCCTTATCGGCGTTAAGCAAAAGTCTTATGTAGTGACAGCTAAACAAATGAAAAAAGGAGGATTTTGCATAAAAAGAGAGAGAGAAAGATATTTTTCGAATCCCATTGAAGTTTGTTAATACTTTTTTTTGGTAGCATCGGGGTTTTCTTGTTTTCTCCCCTTTCTGAATTCTAGTTTTCCCCTTAATTTTCGAAATTTTTCATTATGGATAAATTTTGCATGCTTATGCACCATTGGAATGCTATTTGCCCTAAATTTTGATAGGAGTTTGAGATTCTTTGTTCTCTCAAAAAGCTGATAGTCAACAAAATAATAAATTCTTTTCAATGCATATGCATGTGATGCTCTGGCATTACACTTGTTCATTAGTTTATCATGTTGAAATCGAATGCCATAAGCATAGGATTTGTTTGAGCGTCTTGATGAATATGAGTCGATATTTTGCTATATATTTTTCA
>NW_019239911.1:0-1802 GCF_002742605.1 Olea europaea var. sylvestris
AAACGGTCGCTACAATTCGAAAAAGTTCTTGTGGGCCCAAAAGGGACACCGTGTGCAAAAGTTACGCTCAATTCTTCGTACGCTGACAACCCAAGCGTTCCAAAAATGCAAGTGCTCAATGTTTAGAAAAATGGCCAAAATCCATCATACGTCACGATGAGGTGGTGAGTTCAATCCAAAACGGTCGCTACATTTCCAAAAAGTTCTTGTGGGCCCAAAATGGACACCGTGTGCAAAAGTTACGCTCAATTCTTCGTCCGCCGACGATCCAAGCGTTCTAAGTATACAAGCGCTCATTCTTTCGAAGAATGGCCAAAATCCCTCGTACGTCACGACGAAGTCGTGAGTTCAATCCAAAACTATCGCTACATTTCCAAAAAGTACTTATGGGCCTAAAACGGACACCGTGTGCAAAAGTTACGCTCAATTCTTCGTCCGCCGACTCTCCAAGCGTTCTACAAATACAAGCGCACATTCTTTCGAAAAATAGCCAAAATCCCTCATACGACACGATGAAGTTGTGAGTTCAATCCAAAACGGTCGCTACATTTCCAAAAAGTACTTATGGGTCCAAAACGAACACCATGTGCAAAAGTTAAGCTCAATTCTTCATACTCCGACAATCCAAGCGTTCCAAATATGCAAGTGCTCATTCTTTCGAAAAATGGCCGAAATCCCTCTTACGTCAAGATGAAGTGGTGAGTTTAATTCAAAACGGTTGCTACATTTCCAAAAAGTTCTTGTGGGCCCAAAACAGACACCGTGTGCAAAAGTTACGCTCAATTCTATGTCCGCAGACTCTCCAAGCGTCCTCAATATGCAAGTGCTCATTCTTTGGAAAATGGCCAAAATCCCTCGTACATCACGATGAAGTTGTGTGTTCAATCCAAAACGATCGCTACATTTCTAAAAAGTACTTATAGGCCCAAAACGGACACCGTGTGCAAAAGTTACGTTCAATTATTCGTACGCCGACAATCCAAGCGTTCCAAATATGCAAGTGCTCATTCTTTCGAAAAATTGCCAAAATCCCTCGTACGTCACGAAGAAGTGGTGAGTTCAATCCAAAACGGTCGCTACATTTTCAAAAAGTTCTTATGGGCTCAAAACGGTCACCGTGTGCAACAGTTACGCTCAATTCTTCGTCCGTCGACTCTCCAAGCGTTCTAAATATACTGGCGCTCATTCTTTTGAGAAATGGCCAAAATCCCTCATACGTCACGATGAGGTGGTGAGTTCAATCCAAAACGATCGTTACATTTCCAAAAAGTTCTTGTGGGCCCAAAATGGACACCGTGTGCAAAAGTTACGCTCAATTCTTCGTCCGTCGACACTCCAAGCATTCTAAATATGCAAGTGCTCATTCTTTCGAAAAATGGCCAAAATACATCATACGTCACGATAAATTTGTGTGTTCAATCCGAAACGGTCGCTACATTTCCAAAAAGTACTTATGGGCCCAAAACGGACACCGTGTGCAAAAGTTACACCCAATTCTTCGTCCCCCGACTCTCCAGGCTTTCTAAATATAAAAGTGCTCATTCTTTCAAAAAATCGTCAAAATACCTCGTACGTCACGACGAAGTGGTGAGTTCAATCCAAAACGGCCGCTACATTTCCTAAAAGTTCTTATTGTCCCAAAACGGACACTGTGTGCAGAAGTTACGCTCAATTCTTCGTCCATCGACTCTCCAAGCGTTCTAAATATACAAGTGCTCTTTCTTTCGAAAAATGGCCAAAATCCCTCGTACGTCACGACGAAGTTGTGAGTTCAATCCAAAACTGTCGCTACATTTCCAAAA
>NW_019239912.1:0-1802 GCF_002742605.1 Olea europaea var. sylvestris
ATTGGAAACGGCCCGAGAAATTGGACTTGGGGCACTGACCCGGGATCACGGGATTTTAACCAAATTCCTTAGTTTAGGCCTCCGAATAATTAATTTCCGTATTAATTATGTGAGGATGAAGAAGTGTTGGACGTAAAATTAACAACGCAAAACCGCACCAAGGGGCAATTTTATCATTTGTCGCGACGGTGTCGGAATGGACCGAAATTTGGCAAATTGATTAGAAACGGCCCGAGAAATCGGACTCGGGGCACTGACCCGGGATCATGGGATTTTAGCCAAATTCCTTCATTTAGGTCTTCAACTAATTGATTTCCGTAATAATTTTGTCAGGTTGAAAAAGTGTTGGATAGAAAATTAACAACGCAGAAGAAGTGTTGGACAGAAAATGAACAACGTAAAACCGCACCAGGGGCAATTTTGTCATTTGTCGCGACGGTGTCGGAATGGGCCGAAATTTTGCAGGTTGATTGGAAACGGCCCGAGAAATTGGACTCGAGGCACAAACCCGAGATCATGTGATTTTAACCAAATTCCTTCGTTTTGGCCTTCGAATAATTAATTTCCTTATTAATTATGTCAGAATGAAGATGTGTTGGAAAGAAAATGAACAATGCAAAACCGCACCAGGGACAATTTTGTAATTTGTCACGACAGTGTCGGAATGGGCCAAAATTTGGTAGGTTGATTGGAAACGGCCGAGAAACTGGACTCCGGGCATAGACCCGAGATCACGAGATTCTAGCCAAATTCCATCGTTTAGGCCTCCGAATAGTTTATTTCCGTATTAATTTTATCAGGATGAAGAAGTGTTGGACAGAAAATTAACAATGCAAAACCACATCAGGGGCAATTTTGTCATTTGTAGCGACAGTATCGGAATGTGCCGAAGTTTGGCCGGTTGATTGGAAACGGCCCGAGAAATTGGACTCAGGGCATAGACCCGGGATCACGAGATTTTAGCCAAATCCCTTCGTTTAGGCCTCCGAATAATTAATTTCCATATTAATTTTGTCAGGATGAAAAAGTGTCGGACAGAAAATTAACAACGCAAAACCGCACCAGGGACAATTTTGTCATTTGTCGCGACGGTGTTGGAATGTGCTGAAATTTCGCAGGTTGATTGGAAACGGCCCGAGTAATTGGACTCGAGGGTTTAGCCAAATTCCTTCGTTTAGACCTCCGAATAATTAATTTTCTAATTAATTTTGTCAGGATGAAGAAGTGTTGGACAGAAAATTAACAACTTAAAACCGCACCATGGGCAATTTTGTCATTTGCCGCGACGGTGTCAGAATGGGCCGAAATTTGTCTGGTTGATTGGAAACGGCCCGAGAAATTAGACTCGGGGCACAGACCCAGGGTCACGGGATTCTAGCCAAATTCCTCCGTTTAGGTCTCTAAATAATTAATTTTCGTAATAATTTTGTCATGTTGAAGAAGTGTTGGACAGAAAAGTAACAACGCAAAATCGCACCAGTGGTAATTTTGTCATTTGTCGCGACGGTGGTGGAATGGGCTGAAATTTTGCAAGTTGCTTGGAAACCTCTTGAGAAATTGGACTTGGGAATAGACCCGAGATCACGGGATTTTAGCTAAATTCCATCCTTTAGCCCTGCGATTAATTAATTTCCTTATTAATTATGTTAGGATGAAGATGTGTTGGACAGAAAATTAACAACACAAAACTGCACCAGGGGCAATTTGGTTATTTGCCAAGACGGTGTCGGAGTGGGCCGAAATTTGGCATGTTGATTGGAAACGGCCCGAGAAATTGGTCTCGAGGCACAGACCCGAGATCA
>NW_019239913.1:0-1802 GCF_002742605.1 Olea europaea var. sylvestris
TGTTCACTATTTCATCTAATGCGCCTTAAATTGGCGCGTCGTATCATTTTTTAAGCTATTGAGTATATATTGCTGGAATTTTTGGGATATTTGTGGGTGTGAATTGGAAAAGTCTCCAATTGGTGCAATAATTCGTCATGACTTTTCAATTGCAAATGGTGCATATCAAAGAGTTATGTTGTTTCAAAATAGGGTATGACTTTCAGATAAGGTGCAGCCTACACATTAAATATGAAATTGTGCGATCTAGTAGTTGAAATTAATTTGTCCAAAAGATCTAACCATTCGAAGAGACACGTGAAATTCTATAAGGACTCTTCTAATTCTATTTTCTTCACTCCAAATCAATTCCTAATAATTGATATCTAATTCTTCCTTTCTTTAAATTCTGTCAAAATATTTTTCAAATTATTTTTGAGTTTTCCCTTCGATATTTAATGTTCGATATATTCATATCCAGAAGAGTATGGTCAAACTGATTTGTCTGACAATATTAATACTGTGCTATATTAATTTTGGAAGAAGCATTGTATCTTGGAAAACAAACGTTCATTTGATCTTGTTACCACTCGTGTAGGGGGGTGAAAATCCATCTTAAAGAGATTTGCATTTGCCCGCCTCACTTCATTTCATCTCTTCCTATTTTCTCTATCATATTTGCATGCTAGTAAATTTATTAATGGAATATGAATTATGCATCAATTTATCCAACATATATATACTACAACAAGATTGTCCCAACACGGGTTTCAGTAAAAGAGTTAGTTTTTTATCTTGTTATCTCCGCCTTCCTGTCTTCTTGGAACCACTTTCCCTCCTCAGATTTAAATCATTACTTTCACCATCATGTGAATGATTGCAGATTTTTCTACCCACATTTCGCAGCTACTGGAGCAAGATAACCAAAAGAAAACAAGAAGCTTATTTCTTTGAGGGAAATGTTTTTTGGCCCGATGAAACCAACTCGACAATTCCAAAGCCCTTCAATTGTTTGTGTGCGTGTCATGAAGTTAGTTTTGTCGGACCAGGCTTCATTCCCCCCAGAAAATGCTTCTCAGGCTTCACTACTCAATGTGTCTTGTTTTATTAATTACAAAAATAAAAAATAGTTCCGCCTTTCGACTTCTACGGTTAAAGGCTAAAGATAGCACTAATTAATTTGCATTTTTCCTGACTGAGAAAACAAAATAGTATGTTTTCCCTTGTCATTTATTTTGCTGAACCCTAGTTTACATTTTAAATTTTGTCATTAAGTAAGCGTTTAAATTAGTATTGTATCCTTCATCCTTACCAAGGCAATATTGTTACATGCACTGTTAGATTAAATGTTAAATGAATTTGCTGTTAAAATGGGAGAGGAGCTAGATATTAATGCTTCTGTATAATTGTGTTCTCAATTGACTTATCATAAATTTTGTATTTATTAGAACTTGGGAAAATGCACAGAGAATGAATGAGAGACTAGACAGCACCTAAGATTAATTAGAAACCTCAAACCTCAAGACTAGACATCAGTTTAATTCTTCAATCTCTGTCTGTCTGTGTCTGCACAGCTGGGCTTCCAATTTTTTCGAGAACTGGCAAAACTTGATTCACTACAGAAGAGTCTCAAACTTTGAAATTTATCCTTTCCCTTGATACACCATTTCAGATAACTTGTGGTGAAGATTCAGGGCCGGTCCCGAGAATTTAGAGGTCCTAGACAACTAATTAATATGAGATCCTTCAACATAGTGTTTTATTTTACAAGTGTAATAATATTTAATTTTTAATAATTAACACTTTTATATTAAAAAGAAGAC
>NW_019239914.1:0-1802 GCF_002742605.1 Olea europaea var. sylvestris
AGTAAGCAAAATCATGCATGTCCTGAACATGAGTAGTAACAACATATGACACCATGCCATTTACTTTAAATATCATGATAAAATATCATATTTCAATATTCATCAAAGTCGACTAGAAATCATTTCACTTGAAATCTTTCATTTCATTGGGCCCTTACCCACCTACTATGCACCGGATAGAGCTCTGCATAATATCAATATCAATAATCAAATGGCCAATATGAAATCGACACCAACGAGTGGACCATCCTCTCGTGACCACTAGAGGCCCATCCCCTGACTACCCCTATGATCACCCAAGAAGTCTCCCACCCGGCAGCGCCAATAATCATAATATCACAAGGACACAGTCGAGTGGTCCGCCCTCCCGTGATCACCAAAGGCCCATCCCCTATCTACCTTTGCAATCACCCAGGAAGTAACACCCGCAATGCCAAACATATCACAGAAGCATGCCTCACATGCCTCGGTGCCCTAGTAGTGGTCAATAAAACATTTATAATGAAACTCACTTTGAAATCATATTTTGCATGCAGTATTTTCAACCATGTTACATGTCGTGCATGCATATGAAAATGCTCATAAATGAAAATCGATGTCAATAGATTACGCAATCTCATACTCAATGATCGTAACCACCATATGATGTGCTATAAGCCTCTTATCAAAGTTATGTAGATATTTCAACATTACTATGTCACATATACTAGGTTCTTGCATTGTAGTTGCAAATGGATTTTCACTTACCTTTCGCCTTTATGTGTGTAAGCTCCTATGGAGTGTGTATAAATTCCCTTTTTCGCTCAACGTCAAAAAGTCGCCTGTATTATCATCTAATATTAAATACAATCCTCCATTTAATAATCTTAACACAAACAATCCCAAAATACGTCCATTCATGCCGAAACAATTTAGACAAAATCATTATTTCAAGTTACCGATGGCATTACAAACTAATCCCATAAGTCTCGCTATCTCTCGAGTCCAATTATGAACGTCAACGTCATCCAATTGTTTTCGACAACCTAGTATTCCTTAGGATATATTTTCTAGGTCCAAGAGTTCATTAGGGGACATCTAAATGTTGAAATCACATTAAATACCCAAATGGACAGAATCTGTTTTCTAGGTTTCCATCACCGTCCACTCATTTTTCAAATTCTTTTTCATGTCCTTACCTACATTTAACGGTTCCCAAACTTTTACCACACACCTATAACATATATGTGAATATAATCAGATCATAACATTGTGACAAATGAAGTGTTTGGAGCTTTAAAAACAGTCCATTTTCCACTACACAAAATCAGGCAGTTTTTCCGTTTGACTGTTTTCGGTTTCCATTTTATTATTATGATACCAACAGAATCCTAGGCCATTAAAATCATTTCTACACTCCCTACTTACATATAAAAACGTTCATATTGATATATATAAGTTAAACACTAAGTATCATCCCAAAATCAAGGTATAAATCACTCAATCCAGCAATTCCTCATCTCCGTCCAGATTAATTTCTTTCAAATTCTTGCCATTAATTACCCCTATTTAGGCATCATAACATCATTAACAACACTCCAACTTAATCACAAACAAGTTCAGATGTTCAAGAAATCATAAACCCCTTAAGAAATAATATAAACAAACCTCAAAACTGTGGAGTAACAAGGCTGTTCAGAAATTCCAGCTTCTTGTTTCTATTTCTTTTTGACTGTTTTTCCCTCTTTTCACTTGGAATCACTTAGGGACGAGTTAAGGGAGTTAATATATTATCTAGGAGGTAAATGAGTGGTCTTTAAATG
>NW_019239915.1:0-1802 GCF_002742605.1 Olea europaea var. sylvestris
TTTGACGAATTGCTAGTCTAATTCGATTGGAATTGAGGCGATGAAAAGTGGCTTTTGACTTCATGATAACTTTGGATTTGTTCATTTTTTGCGAATTGCTAGTGTAATTCGATTTGAATCGAGCCAAGGAAAAGTGGTTTTTGATTTCATGATAACTTCAGGTTTATTCATTTTTGGCGAATTGCTAGTCTTATTCGATTGGAATTGAGCCAATGAAAAGTGGTTTTTGATTTCATGATAACTTCGGGTTTATTCGTTTTTAGCGAAAGGCTTGTCTAATTCGATTGGAATTGAGCTAAAGAAAAGTGATTTTTGATTTCATTAACATTCGGCTTTGTTCGTTTTTGGCGAATTGCTAGTCTAATTCGATTGGAATCGAGCCAATGAAAAGTGGTTTTTAATTTTATGGTAATTTCGTGTTTGTTCATTTTTTGTGAATTGCCAGTCTAATTCGATTGGCATCGAGCCAATGTAAAGTGTCTTTTCATTTCTTGATAACTTCGGGTTTGTTTGTTTTTGGCGAATTGCTAGTCTAATTCGATTGGAATCGAGCCAATGAAAAGTGGTTTTTGAGTTCATGATAACTTCGGGTTTGTTCATTTTTGGCGAATTGCTAGTGTAATTCGATTGGAATCGAGCCAACGAAAAGTGGTTTTTAATTTCATGGTAACTTCGGGTTTCTTCATTTTTTGCGAATTGCCAGTCTAATTTGATTGGTATCGAGCCAATGAAAAGTGGTTTTTGATTTCATGATAACTTCATGTTTGTTCCTTTTTAGCGAATTGCAAGTCTAGTTCGATTGGATTCGATGCAATGAAAAGTGGTTTTTGATGTCATGATAACTTCGGGTTTGTTCGTTTTTGGCGAATTACTAGTCTAATTCGATTCGAATCGAGCTAATGAAAAGTGGGATTTGATTTCATGATAACTTCAGATTTGTTTCCTTTTGGCGAATTGCTAGTCAAATTCGATTGGAATCGACCCAATGAAAAGTGGCATTTTGATTTCATGATAACTTCTAGTTTATTCGTTTTTGGAGAATTGCTAGTCTAATTCGATTGGAATCGAGCCAATGAAAAGTGGCTTTTGATTTCATGATAATTTTGGGTTTATTCGTTTTTGGCGAATTGCTAATCTAATTCGATTGGAATTCACCCAATGAAAAGTAGTTTTTGATTTCATGATAACTTTGGGTTTGTTCGTTTTTGGTGAGTTGCTAGTCTAATTCAATTGGAATCGAGCCAATGAAAAGTGGCTTTTGATTTCATGACAACTACGAAATTTTTCGTTCTTAGCGAATTTCTAGTTTAATTGGATGTGAATCGAGCCAATAAAAAGTGATTTTTGATTTCATGATAACTTCGGGTTTATTCATTTTTGGGGAATTGCTAGTCTAATTCGATTGGAATCGAGCTAATGAAAAGTGATTTTTGATTTCATGATAACTTCGGCTTTATTCGTTTTTGGCGAATTGTTAGTCTAATTCGATTGGAATCGAGCTAATGAAAAGTGGTTTTCGATTTCATGATAACTTCGGGTTTGTTCATTTTTTTGCGAATTGCTAGTCTAATTCGATTGGAATTGAACTAATGAATAGTGGCTTTTGATTTCTTGATAATTTCGGGTTTGTTAGTTTTTGGCGAATTGCTAGTCTAATTCGATTGGAATCGACCCAATGAAAAGTGGTTTTTGATTCCATGATAACTTCGGGATTGTTCATTTTTGGTGAATTGCTAGTCTAATTCGATTGGAATCGAGCCAATGAAAAGTGGCTTTTGATTTTATGACAACTACGGGTTTTT
>NW_019239916.1:0-1802 GCF_002742605.1 Olea europaea var. sylvestris
CCCTTTGAGAAAATAATTGATGAAAATAAATACTTAAATTCTAGAGAAAAACGAGAATTTTCATTTCAGGCAGTTTCGGTCGATCGATTGTAGTCCAGTTGACACTGCACAGCTTTCAGTGTTTCTATCATATCTTCTTCTACCGATATCTGATTGAGGTAATTCAAAGTGCATTGGAAATCTAACTCAAAGAGCTACAACTATTATTTATATGTCACTTTCCAAGTCGAATGTTTCCTATGTCGAAAATGGGTCTCAAATGAGACTAAAAATTTGAGGTATACTTTTATCATCCAATATTCATGTCTTAGTGCCACTAAGGTATGTAGAATTATTTGGGGTTCTACACTTACCGATTGAAATTTCCGATTTGCACATTGATTTTTGACATGTTATTTGACACTTGCATTGTTTTCAAGTGTGGATTGGATGGGAAAACTGTTTGAAAAAGTAAACTAGAATGTACACCATAGTGTACAAGTAGCAAGGTTCTTACCGATTGAACTTTGCTATTTGTACACTAATTTTTGACACGTTGTTTGACACTTGCATTATTTTCAAGTGTCGAATGGATGGAAAAATGTTATGAAATTTTAACTGTCCAACAAGGTAATGTCACGTGGAAAAGTTTAAGCTAAAGTGTACACCATAGTGTGCATGTACCAAGGTTCTTACCGATTGAACTTTGCTACTTGTACACTGATTTTTGACACGTTGTTTTATACTTGCATTGTTGTCAAGTGTCAGTTTGATGGGAAAATTGTTTGAAATTTAAAATGTCCAACAGGGTTATGCCTCATGGCAAAGTGTAAACAAGAGTGGACACCATAATGTACATATAGCAAGGTTCTTACCGATTGAACTTTCCTATTTGTACTTTGATTATTGACACGTTGTTTGACAAATGCATTGTTTTCAACTGTCAATTGGGTGACAAAACTGTTTGAAATTTAAACTGTCCAACAGGGTAACGACACGTGGTAAAGTGTAAACTGGAGTGGACACCATAGTGTACATGTTGGAAGGTTCTTATCGATTGAACTTTCATATTTGTACTCTGTTTATTGACACGTTGTTTGACAAATGCATTGTTTTCAAGTGTCAATTGGATGAGAAAACTGTTTGAAATTTAAACTGCCCAACAAGGTAATGACACGTGGTAAAGTGTAAACTAGAGTGGACGTCATAGTGTACATGTAGTAAGGTTCTTACTGATTGAACTTTGCTATTTGTGCACTGATTTTTGGCACTTTGTTTGACACATTCATTGTTGTCAAGCGTCAATTGGATTGGAAAACTGTTTGAAATTTAAACCCTCTAACAGGGTAATGTCACATTGCGAAGTGTAAACTAAAGTGTACGCCATGGTGTACTTGTAGCAAGTTTCTTACCGATTGAATTTTGCTATTTGTACACTATTTTTTGACACCTTGTTTGACACTTGCATTGTTGTCAAGTGTCAATTGGAAGGAAAAATTGTTTGAGATTTATACTATCCAATAGGGTAATGTTACGTGGCAAATTGTAAACTGAAGTGTACACCATAGTGTACTTGTAGCAAGGTTCTTACCGATTGAAATTTACTATTTCTACACTGATTTTTCGCACATTATTTGACACTTGCATTATTGTCAAGTGTCAATTGAAAGGGAAAACTATTCGAAATTTAAACTGTCCAACGGGGTAATGTCATGTGACAAAGTGTAAACTAAAGTGTAAATCATAGTGTACATGTAGCAAGGTCGTTACTGATTGAACTTTGCTATTTGTGCACTGATTTTTAACATGCTGTTTGACACTTG
>NW_019239917.1:0-1802 GCF_002742605.1 Olea europaea var. sylvestris
TTGGCAGGTTGATTAGAAACGGCCCACGAAATTGGACTCGGGGCACAGACCCTGGATCACGGGATTTTAGCCAAATTCCTTCAATTGGGCCTCCGAATATTTAATTTCCGTATTAATTACGTCAGGTTGAAGAAGTGCTGGACAGAAAATTATCAAAACAAAACCGTACCAAGGGCAATTTTGTCATTTATCACGACAATGTCGAAATAGACCGTAATTTGGCAGGTTGATTGGAAACGACCCGCGAAATTGGACTCGGGGCGCAGACCCAAGATCACGGGATTTTAGCCAAATTCCTTCATTTGGGCCTCCGAATAATTAATTTTCGTATTAATTATGTTAGGTTGAAGAAGTACTGAACAGAAAATTGACAAAGAAAAATCGCACCGGGGGCAATTTTGTCATTTTTCACGTCGGTGTCGGAATGGGCCGAAATTAGGAAGGTTGATTGGAAACGGCCCGAGAAATTGGACTCGGGGCACAGACCCAGGATCATGGGATTTTAGCCAAATTCCTTCGTTTGAGCCTCCAAATAATTAATTTTCGTATTAATTATGCCAGGTTGAAGAAGTACCGGACAGAAAATTAACAGAGAAAAACCTTACCAGGGTAAGTTTTGTCATTTTTCGTGACAGTGTCGGTATGGGCCGAAATGTGGCAGGATGATTGGAAACGGCCCACGAAATGGAACTCGGGGCACTGACCTGGGATCACGGGATTTTAGCCAAATTCCTTCGTTTAGGCCTCCGAATAATTAATTTCCGTGTTAATTATTTTAGGTTGAAGAAGTGCTAGACAGAAAATTAACAATGCAAAATCGAACCAGGGGCAATTTTGTTATTTGTTGCGACGGTGTCGGAATGGGCCGAAATTTGGCAGGTTCATTGGAAATGGCCAGTGAAATTGGACTCGGGGCACAGACCCGGGATCATGGGATTTTAGCCAAATTCCTTCTTTTGGGCCTCCGAATAATTAATTTTCGTATTAATTATGTCAGGTTGAAGAAATGCCGGACAAAAAATTAAAAAGAAAAAACGCACCAGGGGCAATTTTGTCATTTTTCGCGACGGTGTCGAAATGGGCCGAATTTGGCAGGTTGATTGGAAACGGCCCACAAAATTGGACTCGGGGGCACAGACCAGGGATCATGGAATTTTAGCCAAATTCCTTCGTTTAGGCCTCCGAATAATTAATTTCCGTATTAATTATGTCAAGTTGAAGAAGTGTTGGACAGAAAATTAACAAAGCAAAACCGCACCAGGGGTAATTTTTGTCATTTTTCGCGACTGTGTCGGAATGGGCCAAAATTTGGCAGGTTGATTGGAAACGGTCTGCGAAATTGGACTCGGGGCATAGACCTGGGATTACGGGATTTTAGCCAAATTCCTTCGTTTGGGCCTCCGAATAATTAATTTCCTTATTAATTATGTCAGGTTGAAGAAGTGCTGGACATAAAATTAACAAAGCAAAATAGCATTAGGGACAATTTTGCAATTTGTCGCGACGATGTCGGAATGAGCCAAAATTTGGCAGGTTGATTGGAAACAGCCCGAGAAATTGGACTCGGGGCACAAACCCGGGATCACCGGATTTTAGCTAAATGCCTTCATTTGGGCCTCCGAATAATTAATTTTCGGATTAATTATGTCAGGTTGAAGAAGTGGTGGACAGAAAATTAAGAAAACAAAACCTCACTAGGGGCAATTTTGTCATTTGTCACGATGGTGTCGAAATTGGCCGAAATTTGGCAGGTTGATTAGAAACGGCCCGCGAAATTGGACTCGAGGCACAGACTCGGAATC
>NW_019239918.1:0-1802 GCF_002742605.1 Olea europaea var. sylvestris
GTGTGTGATGTGTAGGGACTCGTGTGGATAATGCTTGGACTCTTTTAACATGTATGGATGATCAATGACCTAATAAAAAAAGAAAATTTTGGAAAATGAAATTGAACAATTCCTAATCTGAATAAAAAAGAAGAATAAATTAAATTTAAAAGGATACGATGGGTTACCTCCCACCCAGCGCTAGGTTATAGTCGATAGTTCGACTTTACCGTATTGAGTCATTCTGGTGGTCTAAGATGAACGGTAGACTTTTCCTTTAAGAAATCGCTGCTCCAATAGTTCTTCAGACGCTGTCCATTAACCTTAAATGTCCCCTTACTATCATGAGTGATCTCAACTGCTCCATGAGGAAATACCTCTGCAATAGTATAGGGACCAGACCATCTCGATCGCAACTTTCCTGGAAACAGCTTAAGCCTATAGTTGTAGAGTAACACTTTTTGCCCCACTATAAATTCACGCCTCTGAATATGCATATCATGCCACTTTTTAGTACGATCTTTGTAGAGTCTTAAATTTTCGTAGGCCCCCATTCTGAGCTCATCCAGCTTATTAAGTTGTAATAAATGTTTTTCACCCACAGCCTTCAAGTCTAAATTCAATTTCTTCATTTCCCAATAAGCATGGCGTTCTATCTCAAGAGGTAAGTGACGTGCCTTGCCGAAAACCAGTCTATATGGTGACATCGCTATAGGAGTCTTGAATGCAATCCTATAGGCCCACAAGGCGTCGTCTAGTTTCTTAGACCAATCTTTTCGTGAAGAACTTATTGTAACTTCAAGTATTCGCTTTAATTGCCTATTGGACACTTCAACTTATCCGTTGGTTTGAGGATGATAGGCAGTGGCCACATGATGCTTAACACCATATTTAGTTAACAACTGTTCAAATTGGCGATTGTAGAAATGTTTGCCCCTTCACTGATTATAGCTCTCGGTATGTCAAAGCAGGTGAAAATATTTTTCTTTAGAAAATTAATCACCACCTTCCCATCGTTGGTAGGCAATGCAACAGCTTCTACCCACTTTGATGCATAATCCACAGCAACTAATATGTACTGATTTGAGAATGATAGGGAAAATGGCCCCATGAAGTCAATCTCCCAGACGTTGAATAGTTCCACCTCCAGGATACTGTTCAACGGCATTTCATTTTTCCTGGATATATTACCAGTGCGTTGACAACGGTCACATCTTTTCACAAATTCAAATGCATCATTAAACAACGTAGGCCAGAAAAAACCTGATTGAAGGATCTTTTCCACTGTTTTTGATGCACCAAAATGTCCTGCGTATGTAGGTGAATGACAATGTTCTAGTATTAAGGGTACTTCTTCCTCAGGTATGCAATGACGAATGATTTGATCAGCTCCTCGCCTATATAGAATGGGATCCTCCCAAAATTAATACTTCAACTCAGCAAAAAATTTCTTCTTCTGGTGACTTGAGTAATCTGGCGGAATGATAGACCCAGCTAAGTAGTTAACTATGTCAGCATACCAGGGTGCCTTCCCTACACCAAAAATCTGTTCATTTGGGAAGACTTCGTTGATTTCCACGGTCTCTATCTGCTCTGTGGTCTCTAGTCGAGACAAGTGGTCTGCCACCATATTTTCACTCCCCTTCTATCCCTGATTTCCAGATCAAAATCTTGAAGCAGCAGGATCCAACGAATGAGACGTGGCTTCACATCCTTCTTTTCCATTAAGTACTTGATGGTAGCGTGATCTATGTAAACGATGACCTTTGATCCCACAAGATATGATCAAAATTTGTCAAAGGCGTAGACTACGGTAAGAAGCT
>NW_019239919.1:0-1802 GCF_002742605.1 Olea europaea var. sylvestris
TGTTGAAATGAGGAAAATGAGCCACTATTTATAAGCTAGGCTACCATTAATGGCAATGACCTTTGAAGTTTCTCATCTTTTTCTTATGTGGGACACATTTTTCCCACATAAACTCCCTTTTGATTGGCATATATTGAGCCTCAATTTCTCATTCACTCGAGCATCATCTTTGGTAAGTAAGTATATGATTTCGATGTACTCACGGAGGAGAACACAAATCAACTTTCATCTTTCAAATTGAACAACCGGGTCCCACTCCAAACTTGTGCCAAAGTCGGCCTATGACTTTTTTTTTTCTCAACAATACTGTAGTCTGTAGCTAATTCAAAATGTTTTTATCATAATTTTACTAGCTGGAGCTTGTGGTTTTGGTGGATATGGGACGTTTGTCAACAATGGTGAAATCACTGGAGTCTCTAGGCTTTACAGGAATGGAATTGGTTGCGGTGCTTGCTATCAGGTATGCCATTTTTTGACAGTGGACAAAAAAGCTATAACTAAATTATTTATTTATTTTTTAGCTTATGCTTATTTTCTCTTCTAAGCTGATGCTTCAATGACTAAATGAATGAGGGAAGGTGCAGAATCCCAACACATTGCAGCGAGGAAGAAGCGAAGGTAGTGGTAACGAATTATGGCGAGGGAGACCGTACATACTTCATACTGTGTACACGAGCGTACGCAAAATTGCCTTGATCCAACATGGCTACAGAACTATTTGCATACGGCGTAGTTGACATCGAATTCAAAAGAATTCCATGTCGTTATGGCTATAATCTCTTTCTAAAAGTCCATGAGCATAGCAAATACCCTCAGTACTTGGTCGTAGTGCCATTGTATAAAGAGGGAACGTATGATATCATCGCGGTTGAAATATGACAGGTATATACTTTTAAGTCAAATAAACTTTTCTTTTTTACTTTTTGAAACATGATTTTTAAATAAATGTTTACTTTCTAAAAAAGTAACTTTGCCATTGATGTTGTTAGGAGGATCGCAAGGAATGGAGGCCAATGTAAAGAGTCTTTAGAACAGTATTCGACCATCAGAACCCACCACCGGGGCCTCTCAACTTTAGACTTCAGGTGGTGGCCGAGGGCAGCGTGGAAATGAAGTGGGTGCAATTAACCAGTGCCATTCCAGTGATTGAAAGGCTGGAATTGCTTATGACACTGCTTTTCAGCTTAACTAATTAAGCTCCAAGCACGAATGTGTAACTTGAATACTTAATATTTCTAGTGTTTACTTGATATGTTTGTAGCAGTGCTTTGGATAATGCTCGGTGAAGGACTCTCTTCACTTTATTTGTAACTCGTGTTTAGTATTGATATGAATAAAACTTCTCGACTTTCAGCGAAGTCAGGAATTTACGATGCATGGGGCAATTATTTTTTTAAAATTTAATGTATGAATAAAATTCATATATAACAAAAAAAAAATGATAATATAACATTTACCCTCAAGTTGTGCCCGACAAGTATACAATTAATCAATAATAAAACATCTAAATTCATAGTAGACTTTCGTTCTATGTAGAATGTCATACAATCAGTAAGAAAATCATCATCCATTTTGATACAAATTTCCATCTTCACATTTTTTGTTGTTGAAAATGTTTGCCCTACAGTCATAGTTGAAAAAGGGTAGTGCCAATACTGGACAAATCAATTTAGTCAAAATAACATAATTCTACAACCTTCTATTTGCAACCAATTCTCTGTATAAATTAAAAGGTGTAGGCATTTGAAATCGAGATTCAGAAATCACATCATTCCAATACAAATGCAATTCAAGGTGCTAAA
>NW_019239920.1:0-1802 GCF_002742605.1 Olea europaea var. sylvestris
GAAAAAAAAAAAAAAAAAAAAAAAAAATAATAATAATAATAATAGCAACAACTTGTCAAAAACCTATCCTTGCATCATACAATAGGTTCCTATTTAAATTATATCTATTCGACGAGGGTTAACTAGTCATTGAACTTTTTGCGAAAGGTATTCCTCCCATTATATTTATTTACATTAATTTAACTGATAAAAAGGTTGAGTTGATAGTCTAGTAAGCAAAGAATTAAATTTTTATGTTATCCTTAAATAGTTAAATTAACGTATATTGACAAAGTGATCAAACTGTAATTAAATAGTTAAATTAACGTATATTGACAAAGTGATCAAACTGTAATAAAATAATCACTCTCACTATGTTCCAAACGAACAGCAATTGTACATTGAGTTACTGCAAATGAGGGTTTGTAATAGAAATTTTTTGGAGAATGCGTGATTAAAAAGTAGAGAAAATTTAAATTTACTTATAAAATTATTTTATTGAAAGAACGTACAATTAATAAATAAATTTTAAAGAATGAAGTACGATCAGAATATAATTTTAATCAATGCTTTATAAGTGTGATTTTGCCATTTTGTACTTTGTTGCACATCCACTGATTGCCTAGTGGATTGCTACTCGAGTAGGTTGGTACATTTGTTGCTAATATAAATAACAATTTAGACAACCGGTAGGCAGCCATAGCGTTCGAGAGTCCAACATTTGAGTGCCTAATCCACCACCACAAACCACCACCAACAACCGCCCCACCACCACCAACCCATTGCCATTAACATTGTTAAAAAATCTAATTTAAAATCTGAACAATGTAATATTAAAATACATTAAAGATTTTTTAAAATCAAGAGGGTGGCGTCTAACTATCCAATTAACATTAGATTATTTATATGTTTAATTTCTATACTGTAAATATTAGCAAGTGGATAGAGTTTAGATTAATATTAAATGATTTTGTAAATTAAATATTAGGGTTTGTTCAGAAAACGACATCCAGAAATTGTGATAGAAAATAACTCGTAGTTAAATGGTCAAATGAAAAAATTGATTATATTATATTTTAAAATGTTTAATAATAGAGTGTTATATAACATTATATAACTCATTATGCAAGATTTGATATAAATATAGCAAAATCTTTTCAATAAAGTCGTAAGTACAGAAAAATTTATCAGAAATTGTACAGACGTTGACGTGGCAAAATGTAAGTGGACAGTGTTATCTTTTTTTTTCCCCATCTTACAATGATTTCGCGTCATGTATTGTCTGTAAGAATTTTTTGTCAAAAAATTCGGTACTTGTAGTATGATTGAAATCTTCTTTTGATAACTCAAAGAAATTTTATGGCCACGTGTCAAGCCGTAATAAATACAGATCAGCGTATAGCACTAGATTTCAGCTAAGATAGATACTCATCCGATTACCTTACAGTGCCGTCATAATTAACGGACTATTCGAGGTCTTCTCCCTAACGCGGTTTACTTCTTCCCGTCATCTGCTCAGCTGGCTGCAATTTGAAAATGAAAATTCTATTTGTTTCTTGAATCAATGGGCCAGCTGGCAGGGAACTAGATAAGCACATGGCCAACCAATTCTGTCCGGAAAAAGTGACTTGAACTTCCTAAGCTACCCTCGTTCTTCACGACAATCACTGAAGTATTTTTCCTTCCTTGACGTCGCCATTTTTCATGTCATTTTCTAGAGGATATTGAAGTGGTACACACTTGTGGGATACTTTTAATCCCTACCAAACGGGACTAAGAAAATCCGTGATAATTCTTAGCCACTTACATTTTAGGACGCATAC
>NW_019239921.1:0-1802 GCF_002742605.1 Olea europaea var. sylvestris
AAAATTTTCAAGACCATGCTCTGATACCACTTGACACGACCTGTCCCGAATCACCCTAGTGGACCCGAAACGTGACGTGCGCTAATGATAGATGCTGACTAGATGTAAAATCTATCACCAAAGCTAACTATGAGTTATTTCAAAAAATGCAACAAAATCAAATGCTTATATAAAATATAATGCGATGGGCCCAAAATATTTACTCGTGCTTCATCAATATGAGTTATAACATTCAACATGTCGTGTGGCTCTCATTTCGAAATCATTAGGCTCTTCCAGCTAAAAGAATCAATTGCAACCTGTAGGAAAATTACGGGAAAAATATATGAGTTGATAGCTCAGTGAGTGGAGAAGTTCGAAAATAATTATACTTTTTCAATTTTACATTTTTATTGAAAATCGAGTTCATTTCATTTAATAATTCGCAAGATAATATCATGTAATTATAACAAAAAGTGAAATATTCACATAAGGTCGTAAAAATCATCTCAAAATTATGATATAAACATCAGCTGATAATCATGTTATAATCTTATCACATCAAACGTGCTGAAAAATCCACAAAAAATGTACCCTCTGATTGAAATATATAATCCGCCCTCGGGCTAAGAACTTTCGCCACGGGCCTTTCGCCCCTTCGTGAACGAAATTCGGTCTCAAAGACCTCTCATAATCAATTTTAGAACACGGTTAAGGCCCATCTGTGAATTATATGTATACGATCAAGACCAATGTCAGGTCAAGACCCTCCGTGTAGGATAATACACGCCCAAAACCCCTCTGTGAATTAGAAGAAGTATATAATCATGGGTACTTTTCTGGTCGATCTCAAAATCACATCTCATATTCCAATTCACAATGTACCGTATACAATCTTTGAAATCCCACATGTATCATAATAAAAGATATTTCCATAATAACCTTGTAATTCGAACACATAATTGCATATAATTGCACATACTTTAACAATATACTTAATTCATAAATATTTTAATACTATTTATATTTTCCACTCACAGAACTATGTACGCTAAAATCAACTCGATTGATACGCTGTCCCGATATCCGTATCTCCGCCTGAAATATAATATAATTTTTAAATAAACAATTAATTATTTTAAATAATTTCAATAATTAAATACGCGACACCCAAACTTAATCATTTCACGTTTGGGCGATTTCTACAGTCTCTTTAATAGCTAAAACTAATTTTTCTTTCATCTTACTTAATTTCATAGTTTATTACACTTAACCCCTTCAATAAAATTAAATTTAATCTAACAATCTAACAACTATAAAATCAAACATAACCTGATAATAAGTAACTTTTTACTTACCTTTCAAAATTGAGGAATTCAAGCCTAATAATGTAGACCACTTAATTCCTAATACGTTGGCAAAAAATTTCTTTTTTTTTTCCTTCTTCTTCTTCCCTTTTTTTTTTTCTTTTTCCTTTTTCCTTTCTCTTCCTTTTCTTTCCGGTTCATTTTCTCTCTCTGTACGTGTTTTGTGTGTGTCTTTAGTGTTGGATTATATATATACATATATTAATGTAATGGGAATGGATTTGTTTTGGGCATAACCGCCTACAGTTTCCTTTTTCTTTTTTTTTTAAAATATTAAATTAAGGTATTTCATATTTCAGCCCATAACTAAAATTACAATAAGAGTCCCCAACCTTTATATAATTTAACATTTAGTCATCTTATTTATCATACAAGAAGCTAAATCCCAAAATTTATTTTTATATCATTTCGGGCCCTCTTAAGTACTAGCAATTTCAAATTTAAACCCCATGAAAA
>NW_019239922.1:0-1802 GCF_002742605.1 Olea europaea var. sylvestris
TCCAAATATGCAAGTGCTCGTTCTTTCGAAAAATGGCCGAAATCCGTCATACGTCACGACGAAGTTGTGAGCTCAATCCAAAAAGGTCGCTACACTTCCTAAAAGTACTTATGGGCCCAAAACGGACACCGTGTGCAAAAGTTACGCTCAATTATTCTAACGTCGACTCTCCAAGCGTTCCAAATATGCAAGTGCTCGTTCTTTCGAAAAATGGTCGAAATCCCTCATACGTCACGAGGAAGTTGTGAGCTTAATCCAAAAGGGTCGCTACATTTCCTAAAAGTACTTATGGGCCCAAAACGGACACCGTGTGCAAAAGTTACCCTCAATTCTTCTTACGCCGACTCTACAAGCGTTCCAAATATGCAAGTGCTCGTTGTTTCGAAAAATAGCCGAAATCCCTCATACGTCACTACGAAGTTGTGACTTCAATCCAAAAGGGTCGTTACATTTCCAAAAAGTACTTATGGGCCCAAAACGGACACCGTGTGCAAAAGTTACGCTCAATTCTTCTTACGTCGGCTCTCCAAGCGTTCCAAATATGCAAGAGCTCGTTCTTTCGAAAAATGGCCGAAATCCCTCATACGTCACGACGAAGTGGGGAGTTCAATCCAAAAGGGTCGCTACATTTCCAAAAAGTACTTATGGACCCAAAACGGACAACGTGTGCAAAAGTTACGCTCAATTCTTCTTACGTCGGCTCTCCAAGCGTTCCAAATATGCAAGAGCTCGTTCTTTCGAAAAATGGCCGAAATCCCTCATACGTCACGACGAAGTGGTGAGTTCAATCCAAAAGGGTCGCTACATTTCCAAAAAGTACTTATGGGCCCAAAACGAACGCCGTGTGTAAAAGTTACGCTCAATTCTTCTTACGCCGACTCTCCAAGCGTTCCAAATATGCAAGTGCTCGTTGTTTCGGAAAATGGCCGAAATCCCTCATACGTCACGACGAAGTTGTGAGTTCAATCCAAAAGAGTCGCCACATTTCCAAAAAGTACTTATTGGCCCAAAACGGACACCGTGTGCAAAAGTTACGCTCAATTATTCTTACGACGACTCTCCAAGCGTTCCAAATATGCAATTGCTCGTTCGATCGAAAAATGGCCGAAATCCCTCATACGTCACGACGAAGTTGTGAGCTCAATCCAAAAGGGTCGCTACATTTCCAAAAAGTACTTATGGGGCCAAAACGGACACCGTGTGCAAAAGTTACGCTCAATTCTTCTTACGCCGACTCTCCAAGCGTTCCAAAATGCAAGTGCTCGTTCGTTCTAAAAATGGCCGAAATCCCTCATACGTCACAACGAAGTGGTGAGTTCAATCCAAAAGGGTCGCTACATTTCCGAAAAGTACTTATGGGCCCAAAACGGTCACCGTGTGCAAAAGTTACGCTCAATTCTTCTTACGCCGACTCTCCAAGCGTTCCAAATATGCAAGTGCTCATTCTTTTGAAAAATGGCCGAAATCTCTCATACGTCACGACGAAGTGGTGAGTTCAATCAAAAAGGGTCGCTACATTTCAAAAAGTACTTATGGGCCCAAAACGGACACCGTGTGGAAAAGTTACGCTCAATTATTCTTACGCCGACTCTCCAAGCGTTCCAAAATGCAAGTGCTCGTTCGTTCTAAAAATGGCAGATATCCCTCATACATCCCGACGAAGTTGTGAGCTCAATCCAAAAGGGTCGCTACATTTCCAAAAAGTACTTATGGGCCCATAACGGACACCGTGTGCAAAAGTTACTCTCAATTTTTCTTACGCCGACTCTCCAAGCGTTCCAAATATGCAAGTGCTCGTTCTT
>NW_019239923.1:0-1802 GCF_002742605.1 Olea europaea var. sylvestris
GTTTTTGTTCCCGATCAACCTGTCAAATTTGAGCCCATTCCGGCACAGTCGCGAAAAATGACGAAATTGCCCCCGGCGCGATTCTTGTTTCCGATCAACCTGTCAAATTTTAGCGAATTCCGACACAGTCGCGAGAAATGACGAAATTGTCCCCAGCTAGGTTTTTGTTTCCGATCAACCAGTCAGATTTTAGCCCATTCCGACATCGACCCGAAAAATGACAAGATTGCCCCCGCGCGATTTTTGTTTCCGATCAACCTGTCAAATTTTAGCCAATTCCGACACTGTTGCGAAAAATGACGAAATTGCCTCCGGCGCGATTTTTGTCTCCGATCAACTTGTCAAATTTTAGCCCATTCCGACACCGTCGCGAAAAATGACAAAATTGCCCCCGGCGCGATTTTTGTCTCCGATCAACTTGTCAAATTTTAGCCCATTCCGACACCGTCGCGAAAAGTGACAAAATTGCCCCCCGTGCGATTTTTGTTTCCGATCAACCTGTCAAATTTTAGCCAATTCGGACACAGTCGCGAAAAATAACGAAATTGCCCCCGGCGCGGTTTTTGTACCCGGTCAACCTGTCAACTTTGAGCCCATTCCGACGACATTGCAAAAAATGATGAAATTTCCCCGGCGCGGTTTTTGTTTCTGATCGACCTGTCAAATTTTTGCCCATTTCGACACAGTCGCGAAAAATGACGAAATTGCCCCTGCTGCGATTTTTATTTCTGATCAACCAGTCAAATTTTAGCCCATTTCGACTTCGTCGCGAAAAATGACAAAACTGCCTGCAGCACGATTTTTGTTTCCGATCAAACTGTCAAATTTTAGCAAATTCCGACAGTTGCGAAAAATGACGTAATTATCCCCGGCGCGGTTTTTCTTCCTGATCAACCTGTCAAATTTCAGCCCATTCCGACACAGTCGCGAAAAATGACCAAATTGCCCCTGGCACGACTTTTATTTCCGATCAACCTGCCAAATTTCAGCCCATTCCGACACACTCGAGAAAAAGGAGGAAATTGCCCTCGGCGTGATTTTTATTTCCGATCGAACTGCCAAATTTCAGCCCATTCCGACACTGTCGCGAAAAATGACCAAATTGCCCCTGGCACGACTTTTATTTCCGATCAACCTGCCAAATTTCAGCCCATTCCGACACTGTCGCGAAAAATGACCAAATTGCCCCTGGCACGACTTTTATTTCCGATCAACCTGCCAAATTTCAGCCCATTCCGACACTGTCGCGAAAAATGACCAAATTGCCCCTGGCACGACTTTTATTTCCGATCAACCTGCCAAATTTCAGCCCATTCCGACACTGTCGCGAAAAATGACCAAATTGCCCCTGGCACGACTTTTATTTCCGATCAACCTGCCAAATTTCAGCCCATTCCGACACAGTCGCGAAAAATGACGAAATTACCCCCGGCGCGATTTTTGTTCCTGATCAACCTGTCAAATTTGAGCCCATTCCGACACAGTCGCGAAAAATGACGAAATTGTCCCCGGTGTGATTTTTGTTTCCGATCAACCTGTCAAATTTTTGCCCATTTCGACACCGTCGCGAAAAATGTCGAAATTACCCCCGGCGCGATTTTTTTTCGATCAAGCCGTCAAATTTTAGCCAATTCTGACACAGTTGCGAAAAATGACGAAATTCTCCCGGCGGGATTTTTGTTCCCGATCAACCTGTCAAATTTTAGCCCATTCCGACATAGTCGCGAAAAATGACGAAATTGTCCCCGGAGCGATTTTTGTTTCCGATCAACCTGTCAAATTTTAGCCAATTACGACACATT
>NW_019239924.1:0-1016 GCF_002742605.1 Olea europaea var. sylvestris
ACCGCGCCGGGGGCAATTTCGTCAATTTTCTCGACTGTGTTGGAATTGGCTGAAATTTGGCAGTTTGATCTGAAATAAACATCACATCGGGGGCAATTTTGACATTCTTCTCGACTGTGTCGGAATGGGCTCAAATTTGACAGGTTGATGGGAAACAAAATCGCGCCGGGGCAATTTTGTAATTTTTTGCGACAGTGTCGAAATTGGCTAAAATTTGACTGGTTGATCGGAAACAAAAACCGCGCAGGGGTAATTTCGTCATTTTTCTCGACTGTGTCGGAATTGGCTGAAATTTGGCAGTTTGATCTGAAATAAAAATCGCGCCGGGGGCAATTTCGTCATTTTTCTCGACTGCGTCGGAATGGGCTCAAATTTGACAGGTTGATCGGAAACAAAAATCGCGCCTGGGGCAATTTCGTCATTTTTCCCGACGATGTCGGAATGGGCTGAAATTTGGCAGTTTGATCTGAAATAAAAATCGCGCCGGGCGCAATTTCGTCATTTTTCTCGACTGTGTCGGAATGGGCTCAAATTTGACCGGTTGATCGGAAACAAAAACTGCGCAGGCGCAATTTCGTCATTTTTCTCGACTGTGTCTAAATTGGCTGAAATTAGGCAGTTTGATCTGAAATAAAAATCGCGCCGGGCCAATTTCGTCATTTTTCTCGACTGCATCGGAATGGGCTCAAATTTGACAGGTTGATCGGAAACAAAAATCGCGTCGGGGGCAATTTCTTCATTTTTCGCGAATGTGTCGGAATGGACTCAAATTTGACCGGTTGATCGGGAACGAAAACCGCGCCTGGGGCAATTTCGTCATTTTTCGCAACTGTGTAGGAATGGGTGAAAATTTGACAGGTTGAACGGAAACAAAAATCGCGCTGCGGCAGTTTCGCCATTTTTACCGACTTTGTCGGAATGGGATCAAACTTCACAGGTTGATCGGAAACAAAAATCATGCCGGGGGCAATTTCTTCATTTTTCGCGACTGTGTCGGAATGGGCTCAAATTTGACA
>NW_019239924.1:1303-1802 GCF_002742605.1 Olea europaea var. sylvestris
AAAAATCGCGCCGGGGGCAATTTAGTCATTTTTCGCGATGATGTCGGAATGGGCCGAAATTTGACAGGTTGATCGGAAACAAAATTCGCGCCGGTGGAAATTTCGTCATTTTTCGCGACTGTGTCGAAATTGGTTCAAATTTGACAGGTTGATCGTGAACCAAAATCGCACCGGGTGTAATTTCGTCATTTTCCGCGAGTGTGTCCGAATTGGCTAAAATTTGACTTGTTGATCAGAAACAAAAACCGCGCCGGGGGCAATTTCGTCAATTTTCTAGACTGTGTTGGAATTGGCTGAAATTTGGCAGTTTGATCTGAAATAAACATCACATCGGGGGCAATTTTGACATTCTTCTCGACTGTGTCGGAATGGGCTCAAATTTGACAGGTTGATAGGAAACAAAACCGCGCCGGGGTAATTTTGTAATTTTTTGCGACAGTGTCGAAATTGGCTAAAATTTGACTGGTTGATCGGAAACAAAAACCGCGCAGGGGTAATT
>NW_019239925.1:0-1801 GCF_002742605.1 Olea europaea var. sylvestris
AAATATATATATAAGGACCAAAACGGTCACTGAGAAAATTCAGTGACTGTTAACAGTCAAAACAAAAAATAAAAAATAAAAAAAATTTAATTCGAGTGACAGTTGATAAAGTGATCGAAACGATCACTTTTTAAAAAAAGTGACCGTTTCGGTCACTTTTAACCACGAGCCCTTGGCTCGTCAACCGAACCGGCCTGCTCTGCTTACGCTCGGGCTCGTGTTTTTACGAGTCCGAGCAGCCCACGAGCTCCATTTTCACGAGCCGAGCGGACGAGCCGCTCGAACCATTTGCTACCCCTAAACGTATCCAAATATATTTATTAGAAGATTAACTTACTTTGAAGTTCAGTCAAAATACTCATGACACGTTTTGTGAATCAGATTGCACCGTATTTAAATAGTAATAAATGCTTGTTTTGATGCTACTTAAAATTAGATTTTTAACAAAATTTGATAATTCGAATTTGGGGCATTTTATTAAAATATTCAGTTATTTGGAAAATTCAAATAATTCCCCTAGCCATTTCCCATTTTGTCCCTGACTTGAAAGTTTGTGGGACCACCTAAGGGGTAAATGTTGATTTGTTAGGATAATTGAGTCATTGAAAGACAATTGATTGACAATACGGAACCAAGAAGTAAAATGTCCCGTCATGACAATCAACTTAAATTATTCTTTATGGGCCCACCAAGTTGCACCAGAAATTGATTTTCCTAAAGATATACTAGTCCAATTTATTTTTTCAACCGTGCTATTTGCACAGACCCTTTTGCACAGGATCTGTACAAGTGCACACTTGTGGAGGTGGACCCCATACATGGAGTCCACATGTGGGGTCCATCCCTATGTGAGAGTCCATGTACAAGCCCTATGCAAGGAGTTTAATTGTTATTTTTTTCGTTAACCCCAAATCATGAACAATTTTTATTAGTAGTTGATAGTGATACTTGGATGTGACCTTTGTCTGTTCTCATACTATATTGAAATTTCTGAGCACTTGAACACATGCATGTTAACATGCATGTTAGAAAAAGAGAAACAAGGAGGGCGAGGAATTTGAATAATGTTACCTAACACCAATCATGCTTATCAGCATTGTCGGTGACCTTGAATGTCCACCTACACTTGCCCAATGAATAAGATATATCTTTGATTCCATTGGACAAAATCTAAATAGATCCTCCCTGCCACCTAAATTGGGAGCTAAGCACCACTAGTGTTAAGTAATATTATTGAGAGGATTTAGGTAAATCTAGCATTAAATATAACAACGGTGGTTTTCCAAAAGCAACAGGAGCATTTTAATTTTTTTTTCATTTAATATAAAAATATAAAATAGGTTTTTTTAAACTCCGTTAAAGTGTTCCTTAATGCAGTAAATAATTAAGAACTAAAAAACTTAATCTAGAATAATATTATTCAATACTATTGAGATTGAATAAAATTTCAATGCAATTCTTTTTCTTTTCATTTTTAGGAATATCTCAATTAGTGCACAACATACCACAAAGTGTGTAGGAAAACTGAAAAAGTGAGCACATCTTTTATCATCCATAAGGTTTTAATTTTCTCTGATCTTTTATTGGTTTATATATTTTACTCGCCTTTCTTAAAACAGATACATCAATCTATTTTAATATCCTATTGACCTTTAGTTTAGAGAATAATTGTTTTATAACGAATTTATGTATGAAAGTGGGAAATACAACACATGAAATTTAAGCTAAACTAAAATTTATCGCTAGCTTTGATAGGCATTTTTAGGGGCCCTTAATCTTTTTGGGACAAATACAAATAAGG
>NW_019239926.1:0-1801 GCF_002742605.1 Olea europaea var. sylvestris
ACTAGCAATTTTTCGAAAACGATCAAACCCGAAGTTATCATGAAATCGAAAGCCACTTTTCATTGGCTCGATTCCAATCGAATAAGATTAGTAACTCATCGAAAATGATAAAACCCGAAGTTATCATGAAATCAAAAGCCACTTTTCATTGGCTTGATTCTTATCGAGCTAGACAAGCATTTCTCCAAAAATGAACAAACCCCAAGTCGTCACGAAATCGAAAGCCACTTTTCATTGGCTATATTCCAATCGAATTAGACCAGCAATTTGCAAAAAATGAACAAACCCGAGGTTATCATGAAATCAAAACCACTTTTCATTGGCTCGATTCCAATCGAATTAGACTAGCAATTTGCCATAAACGATCAAACCCAAAGTTATCATGAAATCAAAAATCATTTTTCATTGGCTTGATTCCAATTGAATTAGATAAGCATTTCTCCAAAAATGAACAAACTCGAAATCTCACGAGATCGAAAGCCACTTTTCATTGGCTCGATTCCAATCGAATTAGACTAGCAATTCGCCAAAAATGAACAAACCCGAAGTTATCATGAAATCAAAACCAAATTTCATTGGCTCGATTCCAATCGAATTACACTAGTAATTTGCCGAAAACGATCGAACTCAAAGTTATCATGAAATTGAAAATCATTTTTCATTGGCTCGATTCCAATCGAATTAGACTAGAAATTTTCGGAAACAATCAAACCCGAAGTTATCACGAAATCGAAAGCAACTTTTCATTGGCTCGATTACAATTGAATTAGACTAGCAATTCCTCGAAAATGATCAAACCTGAAGTTATTATGAAATCAAAAACCACTTTTCACTTGCTCGATTACAATCGAATTAGACAAGCAATTAGTCGAAAATGAACAAACCCAAAATTATCATGAAATCAAAAACCACTTTTGATTGCTCGATTCCAATTGAATTAGATTGGAAATTCGCCGAGAATGATCAAACCGAAGATATCACGAAATCAAAAACCACTTTTCGTTGGCTCGATTCCAATCGAATCAGACTAGCAATTTTCGAAAACGATAAAATTCGAAGTTATCATGAATTCAAAAATAACTTTTCATTTGCTCGATTCCAATCGAATTAGACAAGCATTTCGCCAAAAACGAACAAACCAGAAGTTATCGTTAAATCAAAAACCACTTTTCATTGGCTCGATTCCAATCGAATTAGACTAGTAATATGCCAAAGATGAACAAACCCGATGTTATCATGAAATCAAAAAACACTTTTCATTGGCTCGATTCCAATCAACTTAGACTAGCAATTTGCCAAAGACGAACACACCCGAAGTTATCGTGAAATCAAAAAGCACTTTCCAAGGGCTCGATTCCAATCGAATTAGACTAGGAATTCGCCAAAAATGAACAAACGCGAAGTTATCATGAAATAAAAAAAAACTTTTCATTGGCTCGACTCCAATCGAATTAGACTAGCATTTCGCCAAAAATGAACAAACCCGAAGTAATCATGAAATCAAAAACCACTTTTCATTGGCTCGATTCTAATCGAATTAGACTAGCAATTTGCCAAAGATGATCACACTCGAAGTTATCATGAAATCAAAAACCACTTTCCATCGGCTCGATTCCAATCGAATTAGACTAGCAATTCTCCAAAAATGAACAAACCCGAAGTCGTCACGAAATCGAAAGCCACTTTTCATTGACTCGATTCCAATCGAAGCAGACTAGCAATTTTCCAAAGACGAACAAACCCGATGTTATCAAGAAATCGAAAGCCACTTTTCATTGCCCTGATTCTAATCGAATTAGAC
>NW_019239927.1:0-1801 GCF_002742605.1 Olea europaea var. sylvestris
AATCCTTTAGAGTTCTGAATTTAGAAAGAGAATGTTGAAGTTCCAACTGAAGAAGAACAACATTCGTTGAAAAGTGAGGGAAAAGTAAATTGTTGTTGAAAAGTGCACAATCGAAAAGGTTCTTCAGTGATTTTCATATTGGGTGTCAAAGTTTGCTAAAGATTAGTTGTGTTTGCACAAACTATAAGCTATATTTTCTAGTTGATCGTTTTGACAAGGTATGTCTGAAGATTTTTTATTTCTGTGAAGAGTTCTTCAAGGGGCTTTCCTTTGTTTCCATATTTTGTGGTGACTTTACTTTTACTGTTTTGATTGGTATTCTTGATTGATTACTATGGTTTAATTGGTTTAAACTTCATCTACTACAATAATTTGTGATTTGTTGCATGTTATTGCTCATTCAGTTTTAATTTCCCGTATTACACCAAATCATCCTCTCTAGGTGTTAGTTGGGACGAAACATCGGTTTTCACAAGTATATTTAGTCTTCAAACTTTTGATAATCTGAATTTTAGTCTCGAAATTTGCCATTTTCTTTTGAATGCTCCCTTAATGCTTTTTATCAATTGTGTGCAACTAGGTTTGCCTTCAATTTCTCCAATTCAGCTATTTTTCCCCAAATAAGTTAGTACAAAGTATAATGCAAATTTATAAATATAATTTGATTTTATAAAATAAAATAAGCGTACAAACTCACTTACCAATTCCTTAAATATTAGAGAATGAAATGCAATAGAAGATGGAATTTTTGAGAAGGGAAGTGCATGTACATGTTACCATTTAAGTCCATAATCTTAGTCTACTTTCTATTGAATTATTTACTACTATCAAATCATTCACGATTACATATTATAATTCTCAATTCACATTCTTATTTCTTATTTTTATTTACTAAATTAACCAATTAAAATGATTATATATTTGTATTTCATTTTTTTAAGCAGGTTCTTTTTTTTATGATCATCAACTTTAAATTCAATTTATTACTTGATAGAATATTAGCATAAAATTGTTCTATTTTACTGAATAATTAAATTTATTGAATAAACACGTCAAATAAAATCCTAAAGATTTCAAATGAAATATGTTTCTGGTTTCTATTTTTGGAACGTATTGTCAAAATGAAAATGAAGTATGTTTTGTGCAACCAATTTTAAAACAAACTCTCAAAATAGAAAACTAAAAATGTATTCAAAACTCAAGAATGAAAATTGAAATGGAAACTAAATGGGGCCTGAGTTTTTGGTCTCTTGATTCACTTCAAATATGTTTTTCAAATACAATTTCAATTCTGGATTTGTATTTGAGAACTTTTTTTCCTCTTGAATTTAGTAATCTAGCTTTACGATTCCTACGGAATCAACTGCTTTGTAATTTTTCTAGTTTGGGATTTTAAGAGAATCCTTATATTAGACATAACATAGTCTTGAAAAAAGATACTCATTGTAAGTGCCTTTTTGTTTCTTGTACTGGTTATAAATTGAAAAATATCTACAAGAATAACAAGCTAGTTCAAAGGGGTTGGTAATATAGTATAAGGGAATATTTATTGAATGAAGAGTTTTTGTTTAGTAAGTATTACTCATGAAAAAACATAGGGTGCGGTGGGGCATCTTGAGGTTGTGGAAGAAAGAGTGCTAACGTCTAATTGCAATTGCATATGAACCAATACATCAATTTTAATTTCTTTAATTGGATATGGATCAATTTGTAAACTTAGTAAATAAGATATTAATAATAGAGATACATCACCAGTTAGGCACTAATACCTTCCTTTGTTATTGTCCAATTCATTAAACTA
>NW_019239928.1:0-1801 GCF_002742605.1 Olea europaea var. sylvestris
TGAATAACAGGCAATTAACCTCAGTTTAAGCATGGAGTAAGAGCAATCTTAAAACAGCAGGAATGATGAGAACCCATTGACCACACATAATGAAGGCAGAACCAAAGGAAACATCATCGACAGAAAGGCACAATTCATTGTTTGAAGTAGCTGAAGCCAAACATCAGAAAGGTTTACTAAGCCAGGAAATACATTTTCCTTGAAGTAAAACTTAACATTCCTAAAGACTTCATAGTATTTGAGAAATACCTATAATCTCCATTGAAAAGTACCTATCCTCAACGCAACAACTTGAATGTACATGATCAACACAGAGCACTCCATTAATGCCCATTGCAGCAGAACCAAAGCAAAGAAACCTAATTATTAACCACTGTACTAACTCTACCATCTAAACGAAGTGATATATGGCTCGCGTCAAGGCCATCAACCGACAGAAAGAAAATTCCATCGAACAATGTGTCAGCCAACAAGCCCTCCACTAGCCACGTGACACTGTATCCCTTCAACAGGCGTTCTCTTTTTCTTCCCGCTTTATTGGAGATACAGGAAGATCTGTTGCTTCATCATCCTCGTTACAGTCACTATTACTAACCAACTTTCTAACTTCCATCTGGCAAGTACCCATATTTAAACTTTCCAAATTCAGATCATCATTATTGTTCAAAATATCCCAGAAAAAATCTGTCAAAACGCGCTCGTAGCAGGGCATCTTCGCATAGCCAGGAAAATAGTTAATGTCTATCACAAGGTACCTATTCCCAATCAGTGAATCCCTAATCAAGTCAAAGTTAAACAAATGCAACCCCATTGCAGCCCTCAACCCACTAGCAATATTCACCAAGAAGCTCATCGGAGGCAACTCTGTCTTTTCATCTTCCAAGTCCATCATCGAATAATACTTGTCATCAGCCCTCTCCACACTATTCAAATTCGAGACTTGTGAGAACGACAGTGACCCCTCAGAATTTCCCAAATTCTCCTCATTCACATCTGGTAGAGACTTTCTCTTTACACACTTGACGTACTCCCCCACAACATACACCTTAAAGATCACGCCCCCATGGTTCACAAACTCCTGTAAGACAACCGGCGGCTTCAGTTCACTCAACCCAACCTTGTTAAAAACTAAGGACATCTTGTGCGACTTTGCGCTACCATCCGCCACCAAGGGCTTCACTATCAATGGAAACTTCAAGCCCTGGGCCTCAAGATTCAATTCCTTCGCAGCTTTCGCATCATAAATTACAATCTGCTTTGGAATCCCAAAGGACCCTGTCTCACAGTCAACATTTATCTCGGTCACCACCTCAAGCATGGAAATTCTGTTGTGCAGCCTCTCAATGGCATTGGGGGAATCAATAATAGGGACATTAGGATTCTTTACCGCATAGTCGGATAACTGTTGTTTCCAACTGGGACTGTAAATTTTGTGAAGAATGCAATCAAAAGGGCCCTGATCGATTAAGGGCTTTTCGAGGTCGATCTTGATGAGATCGATACCTCTCTCTTTAGCAAGATTTATGAGAGAAACCTGAACGAAACTGGCTTGTTTCTTGGGAGCCAAAGCGTAACCTATTCCATACCTTCTTCCCATTGGTTCCTCCATAAAAAATTGAATCCTGAATTTCTCCAACAAAGAAACACTCTCTTCCTATCAACAAAAATCTCATAACCATTCAAATGAAGAAAAACGAGAGCAATATTTGAGTAATTCAAGAAATGGGATTCAAGAAAATAGGGTTTTTGAATTTGTACCACCGTTTCGATATGATCTATACACAAAGAACGAATATTTTTT
>NW_019239929.1:0-1801 GCF_002742605.1 Olea europaea var. sylvestris
TTTTCGCCCATTCCTACACAGTCGCGAAAAATGACGAAATTGCCCCATGCGAGGTTTTCATTCCCGATCAACCTGTCAAATTTGAGCCCATTACAGCACAGTCGAGAAAATGACGAAATTGCCTCCGGCACGATTTTTTTTCCGATCAACCTGTCAAATTTCAGCCCATTCCGACATCGTCGCGAAAAATGACGAAATTGCCCCAGGCGCAATTTTTGTTTCCGATCAACCTGTCAAATTTGAGCCCATTCCGACACAGTCGCGAAAAATGACGAAATTACACCCGGCGCGATTTTGGTTCCTGATCAACCTGTCAAATTTGAGCCCATTCCGACACAGTCGCGAAAAATGACGAAATTACACCCGGCGCGATTTTGGTTCCTGATCAACCTGTCAAATTTGAGCCCATTCCGACACAGTCGCGAAAAATGACGAAATTACACCCGGCGCGATTTTGGTTCCTGATCAACCTGTCAAATTTGAGCCCATTCCGACACAGTCGCGAAAAATGACGAAATTACACCCGGCGCGATTTTGGTTCCTGATCAACCTGTCAAATTTGAGCCCATTCCGACACAGTCGCGAAAAATGACGAAATTACACCCGGCGCGATTTTGGTTCCTGATCAACCTGTCAAATTTGAGCCCATTCCGACACAGTCGCGAAAAATGACGAAATTACACCCGGCGCGATTTTGGTTCCTGATCAACCTGTCAAATTTGAGCCCATTCCGACACAGTCGCGAAAAATGACGAAATTGCCCCGGGGAAATTTTTGTTTCCGATCAACCTGTTAAATTTCAGCCCATTCCGACACAGTCGAGAAAAATGACGAAATTGCGCCCGGCGCGATTTTTGATCCCGATCAACCTGTCAAATTTGAACCCATTCCGACACAGTCGAGAAAAATGACGAAATTGCCGCCGGCGCGATTTTTATTTACGATCAAACTGAAAAATTTCAGCCAATTCCGACACAGTCGAGAAAAATGACGAAATTGCCGTAGGCGCGTTTTTTTTGTTTCCGATCAACCAGTCAAATTTAACCAATTCCGACACAGTCACGAAAAATGACGAAATTACACCCGGCGGTATTTCTGTTCCCGATCAACCTGTCAAATTTGAGCCCATTCCAACACAGTCGAGAAAAATGACGAAATTGCCGCCGGCGCGATTTTTATTTCCGATCAAACGGCCAAATTTCAGCCAATTCCGACACAGTCGAGAAGAATGACGAAATTGCCCCCTGCGCGATTTTTGTTTCCGATCAACCAGTTAAATTTTAGCCAATTCCGACACAATAGCGAAAAATGACGAAATTACACCTGGCGCGGTTTTTGTTCCCGATCAACCTGTCAAATTTGAGCCCATTCCGACACAGTCGCGAAAAATGATGAAATTGCCCCCGGCGGGATTTTTGTTTCCCATCAACCTGTCAAATTTGAGCCCATTCCGACACAGTCGCTAAAAATGACGACACTGCCGCAGCGCGATTTTCGTTTCCGTTCAACCTTTCAAATTTTCGCCCATTCCAACACAGTCGCGAAAAATGACGAAATTGCACCATGCGCGGTTTTCGTTTCCGATCAACCTGTCAAATTTGAGCCCATTACGGCACAGTCGAGAAAAATGACGAAATTGCCTCCGGCCCGATTTTTTTTTCCGATCAACCTGTCAAATTTCAGCCCATTCCGACATCATCGCGAAAAATGACGAAATCGCCCCAGGCGCGATTTTTGTTTCCGATCAACCTGTCAAATTTGAGCCCATTCCGACACAGTCGAGAGAAATGACGAAATTGCC
>NW_019239930.1:0-1801 GCF_002742605.1 Olea europaea var. sylvestris
TATATTCTATCTGTGGCACCTCTTGCACGGTCTCAAGCCACCCGCCCACTCCTGATGTCATGGAACCTTGTGGTCCATTTTTTTTTAAATTTTTTAATTATAAATAATTAATAATGATATTAATTTGACTAATCAGTCTCCAAAAACGAGTTAAAAAACAATAGTTGGTACGAATTCTTATCATTTTCACCTTTCACATTAATAATAAAAAAGATTTTTGATGGTCATCCTTGTCTTTTAAGAGTGAATAATTATGTTTTTAAAATAAATATTTATTATGGAAATCAAACATTAATAGGAAAAGAAGCAACTTGGAAATCATTACCTAATTTCAGGTTCCAAGTTTGAATAACCTGTTTTATCCCCATTAAATTACATTTCATTACATTCTATTTTTTTCTCTCTTGTTTTCAACTACACAATTTTTCATAAAATAATATTACACGTAAATTGAAAAATTTTCCTTCTTTTTCAACCACTCATTTTTTTAACAGAATACTATTCCTCTCATTCTCATTACCAAAAATGGGGGCCAAACGGGGGCATAATTTTGGTTGGTACACAAGTTGTTGGTAGTCAACGTTGTTTTCGTCTACACGCACGCATTCGATAAATTTTTTATATACGATATAATTTTTATAAATATTTGTTTGTTTTCATATATAGGTCCCTGACCCGTAGATAAATCAAATAGTTTGCTTCTACTTCTACTTACATATAAAAACTCTTCTAGTTAGACAAAAATTCTCAAAAAATTATTCACACAGTTTCAAAAATAATTTTTACATCTTACAAATAACTTTTGACTTTTCAAAAACTTTACCAAACGATCCCTTAATAGAGAAGGAATTTCGGTTTCGATCCAAGGTGGTTGGCTCGAGTTCAAGAATGGGAATATTCTGACACTAAGGATTAAAAATATCACATTTTCATATATAAACGAGAAATTTGAACAACACATATGGGCTAAACCCCTTGAACCAACTTATTTTTTTAGGCGAAATTTTATCACTTATATGGTCAAAAGACTCAAAACACTCTTATTTATTTATTTATTAAGACTTCTAGTTTGGTACGAGATCTATTTGTTCAAATTACCATTCCTAGAATTTGTATTTAGAAGACTAAATTGAAGCTTCTCCTATCTCTTTACAAGTTATAATTAGGGTTCATTATTGTTCGATCATCTTTCATTTTAATATATAAAAGTTGAGCTTATGTGATCGAGACTGAGCAAGATTGAATTTGTGTTTCTTATTTCTTAGGCTTTCCTGATGCATTATATTGGTATCAAAGCTAGTTTACGAATCATCATGCTATCGAGGAAGAGATTACTTGTTTTGTGAATCTTTTGTGAAGGAAATACAATTCACACAAAAACATGTACGTAATAGTAATCTAACAACGAGATCTGATGAGTTCTTTGAATGACAAAGAGTGGCATTTGGCCAAATGTCACATTGTACTCCACAAGCTAATTCACATTAGACTTCAACTACAATTTTAAGTTTTTGAGATTATATCCTCAACTTTATGAGATCTTAACTCTCCTTTTACATATGCTTTGCTAGTCAACGTTAATGGATGAGTAATTATATCTAGCATTTATTGTCGCATACACTTTGTACTACACATTACTACTCTCAATTGTGTATAGACTTGTGCATTAAGTGTACATTCGTGTTATTAGTTAATATAATGTTCCACAAGACTTATCACACACCTAAAATAATAATTATCAGACTTGTCTCGAGCATTGATCTAGCAAATGACTGAGCTATTGGGTCAGTGATTGAATTAG
>NW_019239931.1:0-27725 GCF_002742605.1 Olea europaea var. sylvestris
ACATGTAAATGAATCAAACTCAAGTGAAAGTTTAGTCAAATTTGATTGGTAGCGCACCAATGAACAAAATCCAGACAAAATTTCAGTCAAATTTGATTGGAAACGCGCCAATGAACTAAACTTAAGTGAAATTTTAGTTAAATTTGATTGGAAACACGCCAATGAACAAAACCCACGTAAAATTTTAGTCAAATTTGATGGAAACGTGCCAATGAATCAAAATCAAGTGAAATTTTAGTCAAATTTGATTGAAAACGTTCCAATGAACTAAACCCATGTGAAATTTTAGTCAAATGACTGGAAACATGCCAATGAATTTAATCAATTGAAGTTTTAGTCAAATTTGACTGGAAACATGCCAATGAATTTAATCAATTGAAGTTTTAGTCAAATTTGACTGGAAACATGCCAATGAATTTAATCAATTGAAGTTTTAGTCAAATTTGACTGGAAACATGCCAATGAATTTAATCAATTGAAGTTTTAGTCAAATTTGACTGGAAACATGCCAATGAATTTAATCAATTGAAGTTTTAGTCAAATTTGACTGGAAACATGCCAATGAATTTAATCAATTGAAGTTTTAGTCAAATTTGACTGGAAACATGCCAATGAATTTAATCAATTGAAGTTTTAGTCAAATTTGACTGGAAACATGCCAATGAATTTAATCAATTGAAGTTTTAGTCAAATTTGACTGGAAACATGCCAATGAATTTAATCAATTGAAGTTTTAGTCAAATTTGACTGGAAACATGCCAATGAATTTAATCAATTGAAGTTTTAGTCAAATTTGACTGGAAACATGCCAATGAATTTAATCAATTGAAGTTTTAGTCAAATTTGACTGGAAACATGCCAATGAATTTAATCAATTGAAGTTTTAGTCAAATTTGACTGGAAACATGCCAATGAATTTAATCAATTGAAGTTTTAGTCAAATTTGACTGGAAACATGCCAATGAATTTAATCAATTGAAGTTTTAGTCAAATTTGACTGGAAACATGCCAATGAATTTAATCAATTGAAGTTTTAGTCAAATTTGACTGGAAACATGCCAATGAATTTAATCAATTGAAGTTTTAGTCAAATTTGACTGGAAACATGCCAATGAATTTAATCAATTGAAGTTTTAGTCAAATTTGACTGGAAACATGCCAATGAATTTAATCAATTGAAGTTTTAGTCAAATTTGACTGGAAACATGCCAATGAATTTAATCAATTGAAGTTTTAGTCAAATTTGACTGGAAACATGCCAATGAATTTAATCAATTGAAGTTTTAGTCAAATTTGACTGGAAACATGCCAATGAATTTAATCAATTGAAGTTTTAGTCAAATTTGACTGGAAACATGCCAATGAATTTAATCAATTGAAGTTTTAGTCAAATTTGACTGGAAACATGCCAATGAATTTAATCAATTGAAGTTTTAGTCAAATTTGACTGGAAACATGCCAATGAATTTAATCAATTGAAGTTTTAGTCAAATTTGACTGGAAACATGCCAATGAATTTAATCAATTGAAGTTTTAGTCAAATTTGACTGGAAACATGCCAATGAATTTAATCAATTGAAGTTTTAGTCAAATTTGACTGGAAACATGCCAATGAATTTAATCAATTGAAGTTTTAGTCAAATTTGACTGGAAACATGCCAATGAATTTAATCAATTGAAGTTTTAGTCAAATTTGACTGGAAACATGCCAATGAATTTAATCAATTGAAGTTTTAGTCAAATTTGACTGGAAACATGCCAATGAATTTAATCAATTGAAGTTTTAGTCAAATTTGACTGGAAACATGCCAATGAATTTAATCAATTGAAGTTTTAGTCAAATTTGACTGGAAACATGCCAATGAATTTAATCAATTGAAGTTTTAGTCAAATTTGACTGGAAACATGCCAATGAATTTAATCAATTGAAGTTTTAGTCAAATTTGACTGGAAACATGCCAATGAATTTAATCAATTGAAGTTTTAGTCAAATTTGACTGGAAACATGCCAATGAATTTAATCAATTGAAGTTTTAGTCAAATTTGACTGGAAACATGCCAATGAATTTAATCAATTGAAGTTTTAGTCAAATTTGACTGGAAACATGCCAATGAATTTAATCAATTGAAGTTTTAGTCAAATTTGACTGGAAACATGCCAATGAATTTAATCAATTGAAGTTTTAGTCAAATTTGACTGGAAACATGCCAATGAATTTAATCAATTGAAGTTTTAGTCAAATTTGACTGGAAACATGCCAATGAATTTAATCAATTGAAGTTTTAGTCAAATTTGATGGAAACGTGCCAATGAATCAAAATCAAGTGAAATTTTAGTCAAATTTGACTGGAAACATGCCAATGAATTTAATCAATTGAAGTTTTAGTCAAATTTGATTGGAAGAATGCCAATGATCAAAATTCAGATGAAATTTTACTCAAATATGATTGAAAACATGCCATTCAACAAAAACTCAGACAAAATTGTAGTCATATTTGATTTGAGTAAAATCCAGACGAAATATTAGTCAAATTTTAATTAAAACACGCCAATGAACTAAATTCAAGGGAAATTTTAGTCAAATTTGATTGAAAACATGCCAATGAACAAAACCTATGTGAAGTTTTAGTCAGATTTGATTGGAAATGTGCCAATGGATCAAGTTCAAGTGAAATTTTAGTCAAATTTGATTGGAAGCGCACCAATGAACCAAATTCACACGAAATTTTAGTCAAATTTGACTGAAAATGCACCAACGAACTAAACCCGAGTGAAACTTTAGTCAAATTTAATTAGAAGAGTACCAATGATCAAAATCCAGACGAAATTTTACTCAAATTTGATTGGAAATGCACCATTTAACAAAAGTTAGATGAAATTGTAGTTATATTTGATTTGAAGCGCGATAATGAACAAGATGCAGATGAAATTTTAGTCATATTTGATTGGAAATGCGCCAATGAACTAAACTCAAGTGAAATTTTAGTCAAATTTGATTTAAAGAGCACTAATGAACAAAATCAAGATGAAGTTTTTGTCAAATTTGATTGGAAATGTGCCAATGAACCAAATTCAAGTGAAATTTTAATCAAATTTGATTGGAAACATGCCAATGAACAAAACCCTGGTGAAATTTTAATCAAATTTGATTGAAAATGTGCCAATGAATCAAACTCAAGTGAAATTTTAGTCAAATTTGATCTAAAACGCACCAAAAAACAAAATTCAAGAGAAATTTTAGTGAAATCTGACTGGAAACGCACCGACGAACTAAACCTAAGTGAAATCTTAATCAAATTTGATTAGAAGAGCTCCAATGATCATAATTCAGATGAAATTTTACCCAAATTTGATTGAAAATGCGTCATTTAACAAAACTCAGATGAAATTGTAGTTATATTTGATTTGAAGTGCGACAATGAACAAAATACAGATGAAATTTTAGTCAACTTTGATTGGAAATGTGCCTATGAGCCAAACTCAAGTAAAATTTTAGTCAAATTTGATAGGTAACGTGCCAATGAATCAAAATCAGGTGAAATTTTAGTTAAATTTGATTAGAAATGCACCAATGAACTAAAGCCAAGTGAAATTTTAGTCAAATTTGATTGGAAACACAATAATGAACAAATCCAGTAGACATTTTGGTCAAGTTTTGGAAACGAGTCAATGAACCATACTCAAATGAAATTTTAGTCAAATTTGATTGGAAACGCGCCAAACAACAAAATTCATGTGAAATTTTAGTCAAATTTGACTGAAAATGCACCAATGACCTAAACCCAAGTGAAATTTTAGTCAAATTTGATTGGAAGAGCACCAATGATCAAAATCCAGATGAAATTTCACTCAAATTTGATCAAAAGCACGCCATTAAACAAAACTCATATGAAATTGTAGTCATATTTGATTTGAAGAGTGACGGCGAACAAAATCCAGACAAAATTTTAGTCAAATCTGATTGAAAACACCCCAATGAACCATACTCAAGTGAAATTTGAGTCAAAATTGATTGGAAACAAGCCTAAACAAAACCCAGGTGAAATTTTAGTTAAATTTGATTGGAAAAGCGCCAATAAATCAAACTCAAGTGAAATTTTAGTCAAACTTGATTTGAAATGTGCCAATGAACTATACTCATGTGAAATTTTAGTCAAATTTGATTGGAAACGCATCAATGAACCATAGTCAAGCGAAATTTTAGTCAAATTTGATTGGAAACACGGCAAAGAACAAAATTCAGGTGAAATTTTAGTCAAATTTGACTGAAAACGTGCCAACGAACTAACCCCAAGTGAAACTTTTGTCAAATTTGATTAGAAGAGCACCAACTATCAAAATCGAGATGAAATTTTACTCAAATTTGATTGAAAATGCACCATTTAACAAAACTCAAATGAAATTGTAGTCATGTTTGATTTGAAGCATGACAATGAACAAGATTCGGATGAAACTTTAGTCCAATTTGATTGGAAATGTGCCAATGAACTAAACTCAAGTGCAATTTTTGTCAAATTTGATCAGAAGTGCACCAATGAACAAAATTCAGTCGAAATTTTAGTCAAATTTGATTGGGAACGTGCCAATGAAATAAACTCACGTGAAACTTTAGTCAAATTTAATTGTAAACACACCAATGAACAAAATCGAAGTGAAATTTTAGTCGAATTTCATTGGATGAGCACCAATGATCAAAATCTAGATGAAATTTTACTCAAATTTGATTGAAAACGAGCCATTAAACAAAACTCAGATGAAATTGTAGTCGTATTTGATTTGAAGAGCGACAATGAACAAAATTCAGACGAAATCTTAGTCAAATCTGATTTGAAATTCTCTAATGAACCAAATTCAAGTGAAATTTTAGTCAAAATTGATTGGAAACATACCAATGAAAAAAATTCAGGTGAAATTTTAGTCAAATTTGATTGGAAACGTGCCAATGAATCAAATTCAAGTGAAAATTTTAGTCAAATTTGATTTGAAATGCACCAATGAACTAAACCCATATGAAATTTTAGTCAAATTTGATTGGAAGCGCGTCAATGAACCATACTCAAGTGAAGTTTTAGTCAAATTTGATTGGAAACGCGCCAAAGAACAAAATTCAGGTGAAATTTTAGTCAAATTTGACTGGAAACGCACCAACAAACTAAACCCGAGTGAAACTTTAGTTAAATTTGATTAGAAGAGCACCAATGATCAAAATCGAGATGAAATTTTACTCGAATTTAATTAAACGCACCATTTAACAAAACTGAGATGAAATTGTACTCATATTTGATTTGAAGCGCGACAATGAACAAGATGCAAACAAAATTTTAGTCAAATTTGATTGGAAACGCGCCAATGAATCAAACTCAAGTAAAATTTTAGTCAAATTTGATTGGCAACGCACCAATGAATCAAACCCTGATGAGATTTTAGTCAAATTTGATTGGAAAGACACCAATGAACTAAACCCATGTGAAATTTTAGTCAAATTTGATTGGAAACGCAACAATGAACTAAACTCATGTTAAATTTTAGTCAAATTTGTTTGGAAACACAACAATGAACAAAATCCAGTTGAAATTTTTGGCAAATATTGCAAACGAGTCAATGAACGATACTCAAGTGAAATTTTAGTCAAATTTGAGTAATAACGGGCCAATGAATCAAATTCAAGTGAAATTTTAGTCAATTTTGATTGGAAGAGCACCAATGATCAAAATTCAAATGAAATTTTACTCAAATTTGATTGAAAACGCACCATTAAACAAAACTCAGATGGAATTGTAGTCATATTTGATTTGAAGAGCGACAGTGAACAAAATCGAGACAAAATTTTAGTCAAATCTGATTGAAAATGCGTCAATGAACCAAACTGAAGTGAAATTTGAGTCAAAATTGATTGGAAACACGCGCGCCAATGAATCAAACTTAAGTGAAATTTTAGTCAAATTTGATTGGAAACGTGCCAATGAACTAAACTCAAGTGAAATTTTAGTCAAATTTGATTGGAAGAGCACCAATGAACAAAATCTAGACGAAATTTTAGTCAAATTTGGTTGGAAATGCGCCAATGAACCAAACTCATGTGAACTTTTAGTCAAATTTGATTAGAAACATGCCAATGAACAAAACCTTGGTAAAATTTTAATCAAACTTGATTGAAAAAGCGCAAATGAATCAAACTCAATTGAAATTTTAGTCAAATTTGATTGGAAAGGCGCCAAAGAACAAAATTCAAGAGAAATTTCAGTGAAATTTGACTGGAAACCCGCCAACAAACTAAACCCAAGTGAAATTTTAGTCAAATTTGATTAGAAGAGCACCAATGATCAAAATTCAGATGAAATTTTACTCAAATTTGATTGGAAACGCACCATTTAACGAAACTCAGATGAAATTGTATTCATATTTGATTTGAAGCGCGACAATGAAATAAATGAGGATGAAATTTTAGTCAACTTTGACTAGAAACGTGCCAATAAACTAAACTCGAGTAAAATTTTAGTCAAATTTGATTGGAAACGCGCCAATGAATCAAACCCTGATGAAATTTTAGTCAAATTTGTTGGAAACGCGCCAAACTAAACCCATGTGAAATTTTGGTCAAATTTGATTGGAAACACAACAATGAACAAAATCCAATCGAAATTTTACTCAAATTTTGGAAACGAGTCAATGAACCATACTCAAGTGAAAGTTTAGTCAAGTTTGTTTGGAAACGCGCCAAACAACAAAATTCGGGCAAAATTTCAGTCAAATTTGATTGAAAATGTGCTATTAAACAAAACTCATATGAAATTATAGTCATATTTAATTTGAAGAGCGATCGTGAACAAAATCCAGACAAAATTTTAGTCAAATCTGATTGAAAACGCGCCAATGAACCAAACTTAAGTGAAATTTGAGTCAAAATTGATTGGAAACACACCAATGAACAAAACTCAGGTGAAATTTTAGTTAAATTTGATTGGAAATGCGCCAATAAATCAAACTCAAATGAAATTTTAGTCAAATTTGATTTGAAATACGTCGATGAACTAAAGTCATATGAAATTTTAGTTGAATTTGATTTGGAACGCAACAATGAACAAAATTCAGAAGAAATTTTTGTCAAATTTTATTGGAAACGCGTTAATGAACCATACTAAGTGAAATTTTAGTCAAATTTGGCTAGAAACGCTCCAACGAACCCAAGTGAAACTTTAGTCAATTTGACTGGAAACGCACCAACGAACTAAACCCAAGTGAAACTTTAGTCAAATTGATTAAAAGAGTACCAATGATCACAACTCAGATGAAATTTGAATCTAATTTGATTGGAAACACGCCATTTAACAAAACTCAGATGAAATTGTGCTCATATGTAATTTGAAGCACGAAAATGAAAAAAAAACAGACAAAATATTAGTCAAATTTGATTGGAAACGTGCTAATGAACGAAACTTAAGTGAAATTTTAGTTAAATTTGATTGGAAGAGAACTAGTGAACAAAATCTAGACGAAATTTTAGTCAAATTTGATTGGAAGTGCGTCAATGAACCAAACTCAAGTGAAATTTTACTCAAATTTAGTTGGAAACACTCCAATAAACAAAATCCTAGTGAAATTTTAATCAAATTTGATTGAAACGTGCCAATGACTCAAACTAAAGTGAAATTTTAGAAAAATTTGATTGGTAACGCGCAAAAGAACAAAATTCAGGGAAATTTTAGTGAAATTTGACTGGAAACGCGCCAACGAACTAAACCCAAGTGAAATTTTAGTCGAATTTGATTAGAAGATTACCAATGATCAAAATTCAGATGAAATTTTACTCAAATTTGATTGGAAATGCACCATTTAACAATACTCAGATGAAATTGTAGTCATATTTGATTTGAAGCTCGACAATGAACAAAATGCAGACAAAATTTTAGTCAACTTTGATTGTAAACGTGCCAATGAACTAAACTTAAGTAAAATTTCAGTCAAATTTGATTGGAAATGCGCCAATGAACTAAACTTAAGTAAAATTTCAGTCAAATTTGATTGGCAACGCGCCAACGAATCAAACCCTGGTGAAACTTTAGTCAAATTTGATTGGAAATGCGCTAATGAACTAAACCCATGTGAAATTTTAGTCAAATTTGATTGGAAACGCAACAATAAACAAAATCCAGTAGAAATTTTAGTGAAATTTTGGAAAAGAGTCAACGAACCATACTCAAGTGAAATTTTAGTCAAATTTGATTGGAAATGTGCCAAACAACAAAATTCAGATGAAATTTCTGTTAAATTTGTCTAAAAACGCGCCAATGAACTAAACCCAAGTGAAATTTAAGCCAAATTTGATTGGAAGAGCACCAATGATCAAAATTCAGATGAAATTTTACCCAAATTTGATTGAAAACGTGATATTAAACAAAACTCATATGAAATTGTAGTCATATTTGATTTGAAGAGTGACAGTGAACAACATCTAGACAAAATTTTATTCAAATCTGATTGAAAATGTGTAAATGAACCAAACTCAAGTGAAATTTGAGTCAAAATTGATTGGAAGCACGTCAATGAACAAAATTCAGGTGAAATTTTAATTAAATTTGACTGAAAACACGCTAATGAATCAAACTCAAATGAAATGTTAGTCAAATTTGATATGGAATGCGTCGATGAACTAAACCAATTTGAAATTTTAGTGAAATTTGATTAGGAAGGCGATAATGAACAAAATCCAGAAGAAATTTTAGTCAAATTTGATTGGAAACGCGTCAATGAACCATACTCAAGTGAAATTTGGCTGGAAACGCGCCGACGAACCAAACCCAAGTGGAACTTTAGTTAAATTTTATTGGAAGAGCACCAATGATCAAAATCCAGATGAAATTTTACCCAAATTTGATTGGAAATGCACCATTTAACGAAACTCAGATGAAATTATAGTCATATTTGATTAGAAGCGCTACAATGAACAAGATGAAGAAGAAATTTTAATCAAATTTGATTGGAAACGCGCCAATGAACTAAACTCAAGTGAAATTTTATTCAAATTTGATTGAAAATGCCCCAATGAACCAAACTCAAGTGAAATTTTAGTCAAATCTGATTGAAAACACGCCATTGAACAAAATCCAAGTGAAATTTTAATCAAATTTGATTGAAAACACGCCAATGAATCAAACTCAAGTGAAATTTTAGTCAAATTGGATTGTAAACGCGGTGAAGAACAAAATTCAAGAGAACTTTTAGTGAAATTTGACTGGAAACGCACCAACAAACTAAACCCAAGTGAAATTTTAGTCAAATTTGATTAGAAGAGCACCAATGATCAAAATCCAGATGAAATTTTACTCAAATTTAATTGGAAACACACCATTTAACAAAACTCAGATAAATTTGTAGTCATATTTGATTTAAAGTGCAACAATGAACAAAATGCAGACAAAATTTTAGTCAACTTTGATTGGAAACGTGCCAACGAACGAAACTCGAGTAAAATTTTAGTCAAATTTGATTGACAACACGCCAATGAATCAAACCCTAGAGAAATTTTAGTCAAATTGGATTGGAAACGCTCTAATGAACTAAACCCATGTGAAATTTTAGTCAAACGCGCCATGAAATAAACCCACGTGAAATTTTAGTCAAATTTGATTGGAAACGCAATAGTGAACGAAATCCAGTAGAAATTTTAGTCAAATTTTGGAAACGAGTCAATGAACCATAGTTAAGTGAAATTTTGGTCTAATTTAATTGGAAATGTGCCAAACAATAAAATTCAGGTGAAATTTCAGTCAAATTTGACTGAAAACGCGCCAATGAACTAAACCTCAGTGAAATTTTAGTCAAATTTGATCAGAAGAGCACCACTGATCAAAATCCAAATGAAAATTTTCTCAAATTTGGTTGAAAATGCTCCATTAAACAAAACTCAGATGAAATTGTAGTCGTACTTGATTTGAAGAACGACGATGAACAAGATGCAAACAAAATTTTAGTCAAATTTGATGGGAAACGCTCCAATGAACTAAACTCAAGTAAAATTTTAGTCAAATTTGATTGGAAGAGCACCAATGAACAAAATCCAGACGAAATTTAGCCTAATTTGATTAGAAATGCGGCAAAGAACCAAACTCAAGTGAAATTTTAATTAAATTTGATTGGAAACATGCCAATGAACAAAACCCTGGTGAAATTTTAACCAAATTTGATTGAAACCGCGCTAATGATTCAAACTCAAGGGAAATTTTAGTCAAATTTGATTCGAAACATGCCAAAGAACAAAATTCAGGAGAAGTTTTAGTGAAATTTGATTGGAAACTCGCCGACGAACTAAGCCCAAGTGAATTTTTAGTCAAATTTGATTAGAAGAGCACCAATGATCAAAATCCAGATGAAATTTTACTCAAATTTGATTGGAAACGCGCCATTTAACAAAACTCAGATGAAATTGTAGTCATATTTGATTTGAAGAGCGACAATGAACAAAATGCAGATGAAATTTTAGTCAACTTTGATTTAAAACGTGCCAATGAACCAAACTCGAATAAAATTTTAGTCAAATTTGATTAGCAACGCGCCAATGAATCAAAATTTGGAGAAATTTTAGTCAAATTTGATTGGAAATGTGCCAATGAACTAAACCCATGTGCAATTTTAGTCAAATGCGCCAATGAACTAAACCCATGTGAAATTTTAGTCAAATTTGATTAGAAATGCAACAATGAACGCAATCCAGTAGAAATTTTAGTCAGATTTTGGAAACGAGTCAATGAACCATACATAAGCGAAATTCTAGTCTAATTTGATTGGAAACGTGCCAAGCAATAAAATTGATGTGAAGTTTCAGTCAAATTTGACTGAAAACACACCAATGAACTAAATTCAAGTGAAATTTTAGTCAAATTTGATTGGAAAAGTACCACTGATCAAAATCCAGAATTTTTTTTCTCAAATTTGATTGAAAACGTCCAATTAAACAAAACTCAGATGAAATTGTAGTCATACTTGATTTGAAGAGCGACAACGAACAAGATTGGAAACACATCAATGAACTAAACTCAAGTGAAATTTTAGCCAAATTTGATTGGAAGAGCACTAATGAACAAAATCAAGACGAAATTTTAGTCAAATTTAATTAGAAATGCGCCAATGAACCAAATTCAAGTGAAATTTTAGTCAAATTTGATTGGAAACACGCCAGTGAACAAAATCCTAGTGAAAATTTAATCAAATTTGATTGAAAATACGCCAATGAATCAAACACAAGTAAAATTTTGGTCAAATTTGATTGGAAACGCGCCAAAGAACAAAATTCATGAGAAGTTTTAGTGAAATTTGATTGGAAACGTGCCAATAAACTAAGCTCAAGTGAAATTTTAGTCAAATTTGATTAGAAGAGCACCAACGATCAAAATCCAGATGAAATTTTACTCAAATTTGATTGGAAACGCGCCATTTAACAAAACTCAGATGAAATTGTAGTCATATTTGATTTGAAGAGTGACAATGAACAAAATGTAGATGAAATTTTAGTCAACTTTGATTGGAAACGTGCCAATGAACCAAACTCGAGTAAAATTTTAGTCAAATTTGATTGGCAACACTCCAATGAATCAAACCTTGGAGAAATTTTAGTCAAATTTGATTGAAAACGCGCCAATGAACTAAACCCAAGTAAAATTTTAGTCAAACACACCAATGAACTAAACCCATGTGAAATTTTAGTCAAATTTGATTGGACAGGCAACAATGAAGGAAATCCAGTTAAAATTTTAGTCAAATTTTGGAAACGAGTCAATGAACCATACTTAAGTGAAATTTTAGTCTAATTTGATGAGAAACGTGCCAAATAATAAAATTCAGGTGAAATTTTAGTCAAATTTGATTGAAAACGCGCCAATGAACTAAGCCCAATTAAAATTTTAGTCAAGTTTGATTAGAAGAGCACTTATTATCAAAATCCAGATGAAATTTTGGTCAAATTTAATTGGAAACGCAGCATTTAACAAAACTTATATGAAATTGTCGTCATATTTGATTTGAAGCGCGACAATTAACAAGATGCAGATGAAATTTTAGTCAAACTTAATGGGAAACGCGCCAATGAACTAAACTCAAGTGAAATTTTAGTCAAATTTGATTGGAAGAGCACCAATGAACAAAATTCAGGCGAAATCTTAGTCAAATTGGATTGGAAATGCGCCAATGAACCAAACTCAAGTGAAATTTTAGTCAAATTTGATTGGAAACACGCCAATGAACAAAACCCTGGTAAAATTTCAAACAAATTTGATTGAAAATGCGCCAATGATTCAAACTTAAGTGAAATTTTAGTCAAATTTGATTGGAAATGCGCCAACGAATAAGATTCAGGAGAAATTTTAGATAAATTTAATTAGAAACATGCCAATGAGCTAAGCCCAAGTGAAATTTTAATCAAATTTGATTAGAAGAGCACCAATGATCAGAATCTAGATGAAAATTTACTCAAATTTGATTGGAAACACATCATTTAACAAAATTCAGATGAAATTGTCGTCAAATTTGATTGGAATAGCACAAATGAATAAAATCCAGACGAAATTTTAGTCAAATTTGATTAGAAATGCGCCAATGAACCAAATTCAAGTGAAATTTTAATCAATTTGATTGGAAACACGCCAAACAACAAAACCTGGGTGAAATTTGTGTCAAAGTTGATTGAAAACGAGTTAATGAAGCGTACTCAAGTGAAATTTTAGTCAAATTCGATTGGAAACACGCCCAAAATTCAGGTGAAATCTTAGTTAAATTTAACTAACAACGCACCAATGAACTAAATCCAAGTGAAATTTTTGTCAAATTTGATTGAAAGAACACCAATGATCAAAATCCAAATGAAATTTTATTCAAATTATGTTGAAACGCGCCATTCAAAAAAACTGAGATGAAATTGTTGTCATATTTGATTTGAAGTGCGACAATGAAGAAAATCCGGACGGAATTTTAGTCAAAATTGATTGGAAACGCTCCAATGAACCAAACCAAAGTGACATTTTAGTCAAATTTGATTGGAAGAACACTAATGATCAAAATTCAGATAAAATTTTACTCAAATTTGACTAAAAATGCACCATTTAACAAAACTCAGATGAAATTATTGTCATATTCGATTTGAGGCGCGACAATGAACAAAATTAAGACAAAATTTTAGTCAAATTTGATTGAAAATGTGTCAATGAACTAAACTCAAGTGAAATTGTAGTCAAATTTGATTGGAATCACGCCAATGAACGAAACCCAAGTGAAATTTTAGTCAAATTTGATTGGAAAATTTTTTTTCCAATGAACTAAACTCATGTGAAATTTTAGTCAAATTTGATCGCAAACGCATCAATGAAACAAAATTCAGATGAAATTTTACACAAATTTTACTGAAAATGGCCCATTTAACCATCATCACATGAAATTGTAGTCATATTTGATTTGAAATGTGACAATGAACAAAATTCAAACAAAATTTTAGTTAAATTTGATTGGAAATGCGCCAATGAAAGAAACTCAAGTGAAATTTTGGTCAAATTTGATTGGAAACACACCAAACAACAAAATTTCGGTGAAATTTTGGTCAAACTTGACTGGAAATACGCCAAGGAGCTAAATCCAAGTGAATTTTTGGTCAAATTTGATTGAAAGAGCACCAATGATCAAAATTCAGATGAAATTTTACTCAAATTTGATTGAAAATGCGCCATTTAACAAAATTTAGATGAAATTGTAGTCATATCTGATTTAAAGCGCGACAATGAATAAAATCCAAACGAAATTTTAGTCAAATTTGATTGAAAACGCACCAATGAGCCAAACTTAAGAGAGATTTTAGTCAAATTTGATTGGAAACACGCCAATGAACAAAATTCAGGTGAAATTTTAATCAAATTTGATTGAGAAAAACGTCATTTAACAAAACTCGGATGAAAGTACAGTCATATTTAATTTGAAGCATGCCAATGAACAAAATCCAGGAGAAATTTTAGTCAAATTTGATTGGAAACGCGCCAATGAACTATGCCCATGTGAAATTTTAGTCAAATTTGATTGGAAACGCATCAATGAACAAAATTTAGATGAAATTTTACACAAATTTTATTGAAAACGCCCCATTTAACCAACATAACATGAAATTGTAGTCATATTTGATTTGAAACGTGACAATGAACAAAATTCAGACAAAATTTTGGTTAAATTTGATTGGAAACGCGCCAATGAAGCAAACTCAAGTGAAATTTTAGTCAAATTTGATTGGAAACAGGCCAAACAACAAAATTCTAATGAAATTTTACTCAAATTTGACTGGAAACATGCCAACGAAATAAATCCAAGTGCATTTTTTTGTCAAATTTGATTGGAAGAGCACCAACGATCAAAATCCAGATGAAATTTTACTCAAATTTGATTGAAAATGCACCATTTAATAAAAATTAGATGAAATTGTAGTCATATTTGATTTGAAGCGCGACGATGAACAAAATCCAAATGAAATTTTACTCAAATTTGATTGAAAACGCACCAATGAGCCAAACTCAAGAGAAATTTTAGTCAAATTTGATCGGAAACATGCCAATGAACAAAACCCATGTGAAATTTTAGTCAAATTTGTTTGGAAACGCTCCATTTGACCAAATTCAAATGAAATTGTAGTCATATTTGATTTGAAGCATGATAATGAACAATTTTCAAATGAAATTTTAGTCAAATTTGATTGGAAACACACTAATGAACCAAACTCAAATGAAATTTTAGTCAAATATGATTGGAAACATGCCAATGAACAAAATCCAGGCGAAATTTTAATCATTTTGATTGAAAAAGCGTCATTTAACAAAACTCAAATGAGAGTACAGTCATATTTGATTTGAAGTGCGCCAATAAACAAAATCCAGAAGAAATTTTAGTCAAATTTGATTGGAAATGCGCCAATGAACTGTGCCCATGTGAAATTTTAGTCAAATTTGATTGGAAACGCATCAATAAACAAAATCCAGATGAAATTTTCCACAAATTTTATGGAAAACACTCCATTTAACCAACATCACATGAAATTGTAGTCATATTTGATTTGAAATGTGACAATGAACAAAGACCAGACGAAATTTTAGTTAAATTTGATTGGAAATGCACCAATGAAACAAACTCAAGTGAAATTTTAGTCAAATTTGATTGGAAACACGCCAAACAACAAAATTTCAGTGAAATTTTAGTCAAATTTGACTAGAAACACGCCAATGAACTAAATCCAAGTGAATTTTGGTCAAATTTGATTGGAAGAACACCAATGATCAAAATCCAAGTGAGATTTTACTCAAATGTTATTGAAAATGAGCCATTTAACAAAATTCAGATGAAATTGTACTCATATCTGATTCGAAGCGCGACAGTGAACAAAATCCAAACAAAATTTTAGTTAAATCTGATTGAAAACGCACCAATGAGCCAAATCCAAGAGAAATTTTAGTCAAATTTGATTGGAAACTTTTTTTCCAATGAACTAAACTCATGTGAAATTTTAGTCAAATTTGATCGCAAACGCATCAATGAAACAAAATTCAGATGAAATTTTACACAAATTTTACTGAAAATGGCCCATTTAACCATCATCACATGAAATTGTAGTCATATTTGATTTGAAATGTGACAATGAACAAAATTCAAACAAAATTTTAGTTAAATTTGATTGGAAATGCGCCAATGAAAGAAACTCAAGTGAAATTTTGGTCAAATTTGATTGGAAACACACCAAACAACAAAATTTCGGTGAAATTTTGGTCAAACTTGACTGGAAATACGCCAAGGAGCTAAATCCAAGTGAATTTTTGGTCAAATTTGATTGAAAGAGCACCAATGATCAAAATTCAGATGAAATTTTACTCAAATTTGATTGAAAATGCGCCATTTAACAAAATTTAGATGAAATTGTAGTCATATCTGATTTAAAGCGCGACAATGAATAAAATCCAAACGAAATTTTAGTCAAATTTGATTGAAAACGCACCAATGAGCCAAACTTAAGAGAGATTTTAGTCAAATTTGATTGGAAACACGCCAATGAACAAAATTCAGGTGAAATTTTAGTCAAATTTGTTTGGAAACGCTCCATTTGACCACACTCAGATGAAATTGTAGTCATATTTGATTTGAAGCATGACAATAAATAATATCCAGACAAAATTTTAGTCAAATTTGATTGGAAACACGCTAATGAATCAAACTCAAATGAAATTTTAGTCAAATTTGATTGGAAACACGCCAATGAACAAAATTCAGGTGAAATTTTAATCAAATTTGATTGAGAAAAACGTCATTTAACAAAACTCGGATGAAAGTACAGTCATATTTAATTTGAAGCATGCCAATGAACAAAATCCAGGAGAAATTTTAGTCAAATTTGATTGGAAACGCACTAATGAACCAAACTCAAATGAAATTTTAGTCAAATATGATTGGAAACATGCCAATGAACAAAATCCAGGCGAAATTTTAATCATTTTGATTGAAAAAGCGTCATTTAACAAAACTCAAATGAGAGTACAGTCATATTTGATTTGAAGTGCGCCAATAAACAAAATCCAGAAGAAATTTTAGTCAAATTTGATTGGAAATGCGCCAATGAACTGTGCCCATGTGAAATTTTAGTCAAATTTGATTGGAAACGCATCAATAAACAAAATCCAGATGAAATTTTCCACAAATTTTATGGAAAACACTCCATTTAACCAACATCACATGAAATTGTAGTCATATTTGATTTGAAATGTGACAATGAACAAAGACCAGACGAAATTTTAGTTAAATTTGATTGGAAATGCACCAATGAAACAAACTCAAGTGAAATTTTAGTCAAATTTGATTGGAAACACGCCAAACAACAAAATTTCAGTGAAATTTTAGTCAAATTTGACTAGAAACACGCCAATGAACTAAATCCAAGTGAATTTTGGTCAAATTTGATTGGAAGAACACCAATGATCAAAATCCAAGTGAGATTTTACTCAAATGTTATTGAAAATGAGCCATTTAACAAAATTCAGATGAAATTGTACTCATATCTGATTCGAAGCGCGACAGTGAACAAAATCCAAACAAAATTTTAGTTAAATCTGATTGAAAACGCACCAATGAGCCAAATCCAAGAGAAATTTTAGTCAAATTTGATTGGAAACATGCCAATGAACAAAACTCAGGTGAAATTTTAGTCAAATTTGATTGGAAACATGCCAATGAACAAAACTCAGGTGAAATTTTAGTCAAATTTGTTTGAAAACACTCCATTTGACCAAACTCAGATGAAATTGTAGCCATATTTGATTTGAAGCACGACAATGAACAATATTCAGATGAAATTTTAGTCAAATTTGATTGGAAACATGTCGATGAACCAACCTCAAATGAAATTTTAGTCAAATTTGATAGGAAACACGCCAATGAACAAAATCCAAGTGAAATTTTAATCAAATTTGATTGAAAAAGCGTCATTTAACAAAACTCAGATGAAAGTACAGTCATATTTGATTTGAAGCGCGCCAATGAACAAAATCCAGAAGAAATTTTAGTCAAATTTGATTGGAAATGCGTCAATAAACCATACTCAGGTGAAATTTTAGTCGAATTTGACAGAAAATACGCCAATGAACAAAACAAAAGTGAAATTTTAGTCAAATTTCATTGGAAACACACCAATGAACAAAACCCAGGTGAGTTTTTCTCAAATTTGAATGAAAACACGCCATTTAAAAAAACTCAGATGAAATTGCAGTCATATTTGATTTGAAGCGCGCCATTGCACAAAACCCATAAGAAATTTTAGTCAAATTTGATTGGACACGCCCCAAAAAAAAATTAAGGTGAAATTCTAGTCAAATTTGACTCGAAACGCGCCAATGAACTAAACCAAAGCGAAATTTTAGTCAAATCTGATTGGAAGAGCACCAATGATCAAAATTCAAATGAAATTTTACTCAAACTTGATTGAAAATGCACCATTAAACAAAACTCAAATGAAATTGTAGTCATATATGATTTGAAGTGCGACAATGAACAAAATCCAAACAAAATTTTAGCCAAATTTGATTGGAAACGCACCAATGAACCAAACTCAAGTAAAATTTTAGTCATATTTGATTGGAAACACGCCAAACAACAAAATTCAGGTGAAATTTTAGTCAAATTTGACTGAAAATGCGCTAATGAACTAAACACAAGTGAAATTTTAGTCAAATTTGATTGGAAGAACACCAATGCTCAAAATCCAGATGAAATTTTACTCAAATTAGATTGAAAATGTGCAATTTAACAAAACTCAAATGAAATATTTATTATATTCGATTTGAAGTGCCACAATGAAGAAAATCCAGACGGAATTTTAATCAAAATTGATTGGAAACAATCCAATAAACTAAACCCAAGTGAAATTTTAGTCAAATTTGATTGGAAGAAAACCAATTATCAAAATTCCGATGAAATTTTACTCAAATTTGATTTCAAACTCGCCATTTAACAAAACTCGAATGAAATTGTCGTCATATTGGATTTGAAGCGTGATAATGAACAAAATTAAGACGAAATTTTAGTCAAATTTGATTGGAAACACGCCAATGAACTAAACTCAAGTGAAATTTTAGTCAAATTTGATTGGAATCATGCCAATGAACAAAATTCAGGTGAAATTTTGGCCAAATTTGATTGAAATTGTGCCAACGAACTAAACCCATGTGAAATTTTACTCAAATTTGATTGGCAACGCATCAATGAACAAAATCCAGATGAAATTTTACCCAAGTTTGATTGAACCCCATTTAACCAGCATCACATGAAATTGTAGTCATATTGGATTTGAAGCGTGACAATGAACAAAATTCAGACGAAATTTTAGTTAAATTTGATTGGAAACACGCCAATGACCGAACTCAAGTGAAATTTTAGACAAATTTGATTGGAAACGTGCCAAACAACAAAATCCAGGTGAAATTTTAGTCAAATTTGACTAAACGCACCAATGAACCAAACTCGAGGGAAATTTTAGTCAAATTTAATTGGAAACATGCCAAACAACAAAATTCTGGTGAAATTCTAGTCAAATCTGATTGGAAAAGCACCAATGAACTAAACCCGAATGAAATTATAGTCAAATTATATTGGAAACACGTCAATGAACAAAACCCATGTGAAATTTTAGTCAAATTTGATTGGAAACATGCCAATGAATCAAACTCAAGTGAAATTTTAGTAAAATTTGATTGGAAGAGCACGAATGAACAAAATTCAGATGAAATTTTAGTCAAATTTGATTAAAGACGTGCCAATGAACCAAATCAAGTGAAATTTTAGTCAAATTTTGATTGGAAACACACCAATGAACTAAACCCATGTGAAATTTTAGTCAAATTTAATTGAAAATGCAACAATAAACAAAATCCAGAAGAGATTTTAGTCAAGTTTTATTGGAAACGCGTCAATGAATCATACTCAAGTGAAATTTTAGTAAAATTTGATTGGAAATGCACCACCAACAAAATTCAGGTAAAATTTTAGTCAAATTTGACTGAAAATGCACCAGTGAACTAAATCCAAGTGAAATTTTAGTCAAATTTGATCGAAAGAGCCCAATGACCAAAATTCAGGTGAAATTTCACTCAAATTTGATTGAAAATGCGCCATTTAACAAAACTCAGATGAAATTGTATTCATATTTAATTTAAAGCGCGACCATGAACAAAATCCAGACGAAATTTTGGACCATGAACAAAATCCAGACGAAATTTTGGCCAAATTTGATTAGAAACGTGCCAGTGAACCAAACTTATGTGAAATTTTAGTCAAATTTGATTGGAAACACGCCAATGAACAAAATCCAGGTGAAATTTTACTCAAATTTGATTGAAAATGCACATTTAACAAAACTCAGATGAAATTGTAGTTATATTTGATTTGAAGCGAGCCAATAAATAAAATCCAAAAGAAATTTTAGTCAAATTTGAATGGAAATGCGTCAATGAACCATACTCAAGTGAAATTTTAGTCAAATTTGACTAGAAACGCGCTAGTGTACTAAACTCAAATGAAATTTTAGTCAAATTTGATTGGATGACCACCAATGATCAAAATCCAGTCGAAATTTTGCTCAAATTTGATTGAAAATTCCCCATTTAACCAAAATCAGATGAAATTGTAGTCATAATTCATTTGAAGCGGGACAACAAACAAAATCGAGATGAAATTTTAGTCAAATTTGATTGGAAATGCGCGAATGAACCAAACTCAAGTGAAATTTTAGTCAAATTTGATTGGAAACCCGACAATGAATAAAACCCAGGTGAAATTTTACTCAAATTTGTTTGAAAACGAGCCATTTAACAAAACTCAGATGAAATTGCAATCATATTTGATTCATAGCACGCCAATGAACAAAATTCAGAAGAAATTTTAGTCAAAGTTGATTGGAAATGAGTTGATGAACCATACTCAGTTGAAATTTTGGTCAAATTTGACTCGAAACAATCCAATTAACTAAAACCAAAAGAAATTCTAGTCAAATATGATTGGACGAACATCAATGATCAAAATCCAGATGAAATTTTACTCAAATTTGATTGAAAATGCGCCATTTAACAAAACTCAGATGAAATTGTAGTCATATTTGATATGAAGCGTAACAATGAACAAAATTCAAACGAAATTTTAGGTAAATTTAATTGGAAACACGCGAATGAACTAAACCCAAGTGAAATTTTAGTCAAATTTGATTGAAAATATGCCAATGTACAAAACCCAGATGAAATTTTAGTCAAATTTGATTGAAAATATGCCAATGTACAAAACCCAGATGAAATTTTAGTCAAATTTGATTGGAAACGCATCAATGAACTTAACCTATGAGAGATTTTAGTCAAATTTGATTGGAAACACACCAATGAACATAATCCAGATGAAATTTTAATCAAATTTGACTGAAAATGTCCCATTTAACCAAACTCAGATGAAACTGTAGTCATATTTGATTTGAAACGCGACAATGAACAAAATCCAGACGAAATTTTAATCAAATTTGACTGAAAATGTCCCATTTAACCAAACTCAGATGAAACTGTAGTCATATTTGATTTGAAACGCGACAATGAACAAAATCCAGACGAAATTTTAATCAAATTTGACTGGAAACGCGCTAATGAACCAAACACAAGTGAAATTTTAGTCATATTTGATTGGAAACACGCCAATTAACAAAACCCAGATGAAATTTTACTAAAATTGATCGAAAACATGCCATTTAAATATTTGATTTGAAGTGTGCCATTGCACAAAATCCATAAGAAATTTTAGTCAAATTTGATTTGAAACGTGCCAAACAACAAAACTCAGGTAAAATTTTACTCAAATTTCGCTGAAAATGCGGCAACAAACTAAACCAAGTGAAATTTTAGTCAAATTTGATTGGAAGAGCAATAATGATCAAAATCCAGATGAAATTTTACTCAAACTTGATTGAAAATGCGGCATTAAACAAGACTCAGATGAAATTGTAGTCATGTTTGATTTGTAGCGCGACAATGAACAAAATTTAGAGGAAATTTTAGCCAAAATTGATTGGAAACGCGCCAATGAACCAAACTCAAGTGAAATTTTGGTCAAATTTAATTCGAAACACGCCAAACAACAAAATTTGGGTAATATTTTAGTCAAATTTTACTGGAAACACGCCAATGAACTAAATACAAGTGAAATTTTAGTAAAATTTGATTGGACGAACACCAATGATCAAAATTCAGATGAAATTTTACTCAAATTTGATTGAAAACATACCATTTAACAAAACTCAAATGAAATTGTTGTCATATTTGATTTAAAGCGCGACAATGAAGAAAATTCAGACGAAATTTTAGTCAAATATGATTGGAAACGCTCCAATGAACTAAAATCAAGGGAAATTTTAGTCAATTTTGATTGGAAACGCACCAAACAACAAAATTCAGGTGAAATTTTAGTCAAATTTGACTGGAAACGCGACAAATAAATAAACCTAGGTAAAATTTTAGTCAAATTTGAATGGAAGAGCACCAATGATCAAAATCTAGATGAAATTTTACTCAAATTAGATTGAAAACGCGCCATTTAACAAAACACAGATGAAATTGTTGTCATATTTGATTTGAAGAGCGACAATGAACAAAATTTAGAAGAAATTTTAGTCAAATTTGATTGGAAACGTGCCAATGAACCAAACTCAAGTGAAATTTTAGTCAAATTTGATTGGAAACGTGCCAATGAACCAAACTCAAGTGAAATTTTAGTCAAATTTGATTGGAAACATGCCAATAAATTATACTCAAGTGAAATTTTAGTCAAATTTGATTGGAAAATCCCCATTAAAAAAATCCAGACGAAATTTTAGTCATATTTGATTGGAAATGTGCCAATGAACCAAACTCAAGTGAAATTTTAGTCAAATTTGATTGGAAAATCCCCATTAAAAAAATCCAGACGAAATTTTAGTCATATTTGATTGGAAATGTGCCAATGAACCAAACACATGTGAAATTTTAGTCAAATTTTATTGGAAACACGCTAATTAACAAAACCCAGGTGAAATTTTAGTCAAATTTGATTGGAAACGCGCCAATGAATCAAAGTCAAGTGAAATTTTAGTCAAATTTGATTGAAACACGCCAATGAGCTAAACCCATGTAAAATTTTATTCAAATTTGATTGGAAACGCAACAATGAAAGAAATCCAGAAGAAATTTTAGTCAAATTTGTTTCGAAATGCGTCAATGAACCACACTAATGTGAAATTTTACTCAAATTTGATTGGAAACGTGCCAAACAACAAAATTCAGGTGAAATTTTTATCAAATTTGATTGGAAACGCGCTAATGAACTAAGCCCAAGTGAAATTTTAGTCATATTTGATTGGAAAAGCACCAATGATCAAAATTCAGATGAAATTTTACTCAAAATTTGATTGACAACGCGCCATTTAAAAAAATTCAGATGAAATTGTAGACATATTTGATTTGAAGCATGACAATGAACAAAATCCAGACGAAATTTTAGTCAAATTTGATTGGAAACGTGCCATTGAACTAAACTCAATTGAAATTTTAGTCAAATTTGATTAGAAACACGCCAATGAACAAAACCCAAGCTAAATTTTAGTCAAATTTGATTGGAAACGCGCCAATGAATCAAATTGAAGTGAAATTTTGGTCAAATTTGATTGGAAATGCGCCAATAAATTAAACTCATGTGAAATTTTAGTCAAATTTGATTGGAAATGCAACAATAAACAAAATTCAGAAGAAGTTTTAGTCAAATTTGATTGGTAACGCGTCAATGAAGCATACTCAAGTGAAATTTTAGTTAAATTTGATTGGAAATGGACCAAACAACAAAATTCAGGTAAATTTTTAGTCAAATTAGACTAGAAACGCGCCAGTGAACTAAACCCAAGTCAAATTTGATTGGAAGAGCCCAATGATCAAAAATTTAGCTGAAATTGTAGTCAGATTTGATTTGAAGCATCCAATGAACATAATCCAAAAGAAACTTTAGTCAAATTTGATTGGAAATGAGTCAATGAACCATACTCAAGTGAAATTTTAGTCAAATTTGACTCGAAACCTGCCAATGTACTAAATCTAAGTGAAATTTTATCAAATTTTATTGAAAATGCGCAATTTAACCAAACTGAGATGAAATTGTCAACATATTCGATTTGAAGCACAAAAACGAACAAAATCCAAACGAAATTTTCGTAAAATTTGATTGGAAACTTGTAAATGAACTAAACTCAAGTGAGATTTTGGTCAAATTTGATTGGAATCATGCAAATGAATGAAACCCAGTGAAATTTCAATCAAATTTGATTGGAAACGCACCAATGAGCTAAACCTATGTGAAATTTTAGTCGAATTTGATTGGAAATGCATCAATGAACAAAATTCAGATGAAATTTTACACATATTTGATTGAAAATGCCCCATTTGACCAAAATCAGTTGAAATTGTAGTCATATTTGATTTGAAATGCGACAATGAGCAAAATCCAGATGAAATTTTAGTCAAATTTGATTGGAAACGCGCCAATGAACCAAACTTAAGTGAAATTTTAGTCATATTTGATTGGAAACGCGCCAAACAACAAAATTCAGGTGAAATTTTGGTCAAATTTAACTAAACGCACCAATAAACGAAACTCAAGTGAAATTTTAGTTAAATTTTATTGGAAACATGCCAAACAACAAAATTCAGGTGAAATTTTGGTCAAATTTAACTAAACGCACCAATAAACGAAACTCAAGTGAAATTTTAGTTAAATTTTATTGGAAACATGCCAAACAACAAAATTCAGGTGAAATTTTGGTCAAATTTAACCAAACGCGCCAATGAACAAAACTCAAGTGAAATTTTAGTCAATTTTTATTGGAAACACGCCAAACAACAAAACTATGGTGAAATTTTAGTCAAATTTGACTGGAAACGCGCCAATGAACTAAACTGATTGTGAAATTTTAGTCAAATCTGATTGGAAGAACATCAATGATCAAAATTCAGATGAAATTTTACTCAAATTTGATTGAAATTGAGCTATTAAACAAAACTCGGATGAAATTGTAGTCTTATTTGATTTGAAGAGCGACAATGAACAAAATCCATACGAAATTTTAGCAGAATTTGATTGGAAATGCGCCAATGAACCAAACTCAAGTAAAATTTTAGTGAAATTTGATTGAAAACTCGCAATGAACAAAACCTAGGTGAAATCAAATTTCATTGGACACGCGCCAATGAACTAAACCCGTATAAAATTTTACTCAAATTTGATTGAAAACGCCCCTTTTACAAAAACTCAGATTAAATTGCCGTCATATTTGATTTGAAGCAAGCCAATGAGCAAAATCCAGAAGAAATTTTAGTAAAATTTGATTGGAAATGCATCAATAAACCATACTCAAGCAAAATTTTTGTCAAATATGATTGGAAACACGCCAAACAACAAAATTCAGGTGAAATTTTAGTCAAATTTGACTGGAAACGCGCCAAGGAACTAAACCCTAAGTGAAATTTTAGTCAAATTTGATTGGAAGAGCACCAATATCAAAATCCAGATGAAGTTTTACTCAAACTTGATTGAAAACACACCATTAAACATAACTCATTCAAGTTAAATTTTAGTCAAATTCGATTGGAAACACGCCAATGAACAAAATTCAGGTGAAATTTTAGTCAAATTTGATTGAAAATCTGCCATTTAACAAAATTCAGATGAAATTGTAGTCATATTTGATTTGAAGCGTAACAATGAATAAAATCTAGAAGAAATTTTAGTCAAATTTGATTGGAAACGCATCAATGAACCATACTCAGGTGAAATTTTAGTCAAATTTAACTAGAAACGTGCTAATGAACAAAACTCAAGTGGAAGTTTTGTCAAATTCGATTGAAAACACGCCAATGAACAAAACTCAGGTGAAATTTTACGCAAATTTGATTGAAAACCAACCATTTAACAAAACTCAGATGAAATTGCAGTCATATTTGTTTTGAAGCATGCCAATGAACAAAAGCCAGGTAAAATTTTACTCAAATTTGTTTGAAAATGAGCCATTTAACAAAACTCAGATGAAATTATCGTCACAGTCGATTTGAAGCACGACAATGAACAAAATCCAGACGAAATTGTCGTAAAATTTGATTAGAAATGCACAAATGAACCATACTCAAGTGAAATTTTAGTTAAATTTGATTAGAATCGCGTTGGGCAACAAATTTCAGGTGAAATTACTCAAATTTGACTGAAAACGCGCCAATGAACTAAACCCAGGTGAAATTTTGGTCAAATTTTATTGGAAGAGCACCAATATAAAAATCCAGATGAAATTTTACTCAAACTTGATTGAAAGAACGCCATTAAATAAAACTTAGATGAAATTATAGTCATATTTGATTTGAAGAGTGACAATGAGCAAATTCCAGATGAAATTTTAGCCAAATTTGATTGGACATAGGCCAATGATCCAAACTCAAGTGAAAGTTTTGTCAAATTCGATTGAAAACACGCTAATGAACAAAACTCAGGTGAAATTTTATGCAAATTTGATTGAAAACCAACCATTTAACAAAACTCAGATGAAATTGCAGTCATATTTGATTTGAAGCATGCCAATGAATAAAATCTAGAAGAAGTTTTAGTCAAATTTGATTAGAAACGTGTCAATGAACCATGCTCAGGTGAAATTTTAGTCAAATTTGACTGGAAATGCACCAATGAACAAAACTCAAGTGGAATTATAGTCAAATTTGATTGAAAACACGCCAATGAACCAAACCCAAGTGCTATTTTACTCAAATCTGATTGAAAACATGCCATTTAACAAAATTCAGATGAACTTGTAGTCATATTTGATTTGAAGTGCGCCAATGAACAAAATCCAGAAGCAATTTTAGTCAAATTAGATTGGAAATGTGTAAACGAACCATTCTCAAGTGAAATTTTTATCAAATTTGATTGGAAACGCGCCAAACAAAAAAATTTAGGCGAAATTTTAGTTAAATTTGACTGAAAACGCACCAATGAATTAAACCCAAGTGAAATTTTAGTCAAATTTGATTGAAAATCTGCCATTTAACAAAATTCAGATGAAATTGTAGTCATATTTGATTTGAAGCGTAACAATGAATAAAATCTAGAAGAAATTTTAGTCAAATTTGATTGGAAACGCATCAATGAACCATACTCAGGTGAAATTTTAGTCAAATTTAACTAGAAACGTGCTAATGAACAAAACTCAAGTGGAAGTTTTGTCAAATTCGATTGAAAACACGCCAATGAACAAAACTCAGGTGAAATTTTACGCAAATTTGATTGAAAACCAACCATTTAACAAAACTCAGATGAAATTGCAGTCATATTTGTTTTGAAGCATGCCAATGAACAAAAGCCAGGTAAAATTTTACTCAAATTTGTTTGAAAATGAGCCATTTAACAAAACTCAGATGAAATTATCGTCACAGTCGATTTGAAGCACGACAATGAACAAAATCCAGACGAAATTGTCGTAAAATTTGATTAGAAATGCACAAATGAACCATACTCAAGTGAAATTTTAGTTAAATTTGATTAGAATCGCGTTGGGCAACAAATTTCAGGTGAAATTACTCAAATTTGACTGAAAACGCGCCAATGAACTAAACCCAGGTGAAATTTTGGTCAAATTTTATTGAAAGAGCACCAATATAAAAATCCAGATGAAATTTTACTCAAACTTGATTGAAAGAACGCCATTAAATAAAACTTAGATGAAATTATAGTCATATTTGATTTGAAGAGTGACAATGAGCAAATTCCAGATGAAATTTTAGCCAAATTTGATTGGACATAGGCCAATGATCCAAACTCAAGTGAAAGTTTTGTCAAATTCGATTGAAAACACGCTAATGAACAAAACTCAGGTGAAATTTTATGCAAATTTGATTGAAAACCAACCATTTAACAAAACTCAGATGAAATTGCAGTCATATTTGATTTGAAGCATGCCAATGAATAAAATCTAGAAGAAGTTTTAGTCAAATTTGATTAGAAACGTGTCAATGAACCATGCTCAGGTGAAATTTTAGTCAAATTTGACTGGAAATGCACCAATGAACAAAACTCAAGTGGAATTATAGTCAAATTTGATTGAAAACACGCCAATGAACCAAACCCAAGTGAAATTTTA
>NW_019239931.1:32093-34341 GCF_002742605.1 Olea europaea var. sylvestris
CGCCAATGAACCAAACTCAAGTGAAATTTTCGTCAAATTAGATTAGAGACATGCACATGAAAAAAAAACTCAGGTAAAATTTTACTCTAATTCGATTGAGAACGTGCCATTTAACAAAACTCAGATAAAATTGCAGTCGTATCTGATTTGAAGCGCGCCAATGAACAAAATTCATACTCAAGTGATTCGAAACGCGTCAATGAGATTTTAGTCAAATTTGATTGGAAACGCATCAATGAACCATACTCAAGTGAAATTTTAGTCAAATTTGATGAGAAACGCACCAACAAACCAAACCCATGTGAAATTTTAGTCAAATTTAATTGGAAACGCACTAGTGAACAAAATCCAAATGAAATTTTACTCAAAGTTGATTGAAAATGCGTCATTTAACCAGACTCAAATGAAATTGTAGTCATAGTTGACTTGAAGTGTGGCAATGAACAAAATTCAAATGAAATTTTAGTCAAATTTGATTGGTAACGCGCAGCAAACTCATGTGTAATTTTAGTCAAATTTGATTGGAAACACGCAAATGAACAAAACTCAGGTGAAATTTTACTCAAATTTGATTGAAAACTCCCCATTTAACAAAACTCAGATGAAATTGCAGTCATATTTGATTTGAAGTGTGCCAATGAATAAAATCCAGAAGAAATATTAGTCAAAATTGATTGGAAACGCTTCAATGAACCATGTTCAGGAGAAATTTTAGTCAAATTTGATAGAAAACGCGCCAATGAACAAAACTCAAGTGGAATTTTAGTCAAATTTGATTGGAAACACGCCAATGAACAAAACCCAGGTGAATTTTACTGAAATTTGATTGAAAACGCGTCATTTAACAAAACTGAGATGAAATTGCAGTCATATTTTATTTGAAGTGCGCCAATGAACAAAATCTAGAAGAAATTTTAGTCAAATTTGTTTGAAATTGCGTCAATGAACCATACTCAAGTGAAATTTTAGTTAAATTTGATTGGAGACGCGCCAAACAATAAAGTTCAGGTGAAATTTTAGTCAAATTTGACTGTAAACCTGCCAATGAACTAAAAATCCAAGTGAAAGTTTAGTCAAATATGATTGGAAGAGCACCAATATCAAAATCCAGATGAACTTTTACTCAAACTTTATTGAAAACACGCCATTAAACAAAACTCAGATGAAATTGTAGTCTTATTTGATTTGAAGAGCGACAATGAACAAAATTCAGATGAAATTTTTGCCAAATTTGATTAAAAACGCGCCAATGAACCAAACTCAAGTGAAATTTTAGTCAAATTTGATTGGAAACACTCCAATGAACAAATCTCAGGTGAAATCTTACTCAAATTTGATTGAAACACACCATTTAACAAAACTCAGATAAAATTACAGTCGTATTTGATTTGAAGAGCGCCAACGAACAAAATTCAAAAGAAATTTTAGTCAAATTTGATTGGAAATGCATCAATAGAACATACTCAAGTGAAAGTTTAGTCAAATTTGATTGGAAACCCGCCAAACAACAAAATTCAGGTGAAATTTTAGTCAAATTTAACTGGAAATGCGCCAATGAACTAAACCCAAGTGAACTCTTAGTCAAATTTGATTGGAAGAGCACCAATGATCAAAATTCAGACGAAATTTTTCTCAAACTTGATTGAAAATGTGCCATTAAACAAAAGTTAGATGAAATTGTAGTTATATTTGATTTGAAGCGCGATAATGAACAAAATCTAGACGAAATTTTTTCCAAATTTGATTAGAAACGCGCCAATGAACCAAACTCAAGTGAAATTTTAGTTAAATTTTCTTCGAAACACACTAATGAGCAAAATTTAGGTGAAATTTTACTCAAATTTGATTGAAAATGCGCCGTTTAACAAAACTCAGATGAAATTACAGTCATATTTGATTTGAAGTACACCAATAAACAAAATCCAGAAGAAACTTTAGTCAAATTTGATTGGAAACACACTAATGAACAAAACCCATGAGAAATTTTAGTCAAATTTGATTGGAAACGCATCAATGAACCACACTCAGGTGAAATTTTAGTCAAATTTGATAAGATATGCACCAACGAACCAAAACCATGTGAAATTTTTGTCAAATTTGATTGGAAACGCACCAATGAACAAATACTCAAATTTGATTCAAAACGTGCCATTTAACCAAATTCATATGAAATTATAGTCATATTTGATTTGAAGTTCGGCAATGGACAAAATTCAAATGAAATTTTAGTCAAATTTGATTGGAAACA